>NC_056732.1:1785019765-1785106105 GCF_019279795.1 Protopterus annectens
CGTCAAGAAATGGTGAGGAAACAGCATACAGGGATGAAGTGGAACATCTGATAGGCTGGTGCAACAGCAACTATCTTGCCTTAAATGTAAGCAAGACCAAAACATTAATAGTGAACTTAGAATTAATGGAGGACTCAGGAGATTCATCAACCTCTGGAAATTAAGGGGGTGGCAGTGGAAAGAGTCAAAAGAATTAAGTTCCTGGGAGTGCACATCTCAGATGACCTATGCTGGTTGATGCATATTAGCCACATAGTGAAGAAGGCACAACAACATCTGCACTTCCTATGGAAACTGAGGAAGGCAAACCTGTCTCAGTCCATCCTCAAAGCTTTCTACAGGGGGACCATTGAGAGGATCCTCTCAAATAACACCATACTTTGGTATGGTAACTGCAAAGCATCTGACTGTAAAGCTCTCCTGAGGGTAGTGAGGACAGCAGAAAAAGTTATTGGTCCCTCTCTCCCATCCATGAATGATCTGCACTAGACTTGGTGTGTGGGAAGGACTAGGAAGATAATCGATGATCCCACTCACCCTGTCCTGGCATGTACTTCTGCCTTTCCTTGGGCAGGTGGTATCGCAGGATACACTGCAAAACATCTAGACTGAACAGGAGCTTCTTCTGTCTATGCACAAGGCTGCTGAACTTGAATGCCAGGCATGACAGCAAATAATCAGATTAATATGCCACTTGCTGTGAAGTGTCATCTATAGTAATCACTCTGGCAAATCACTTTAATAACTGGTACAGTAAGCTTGATTTCTTATGGTATTACTTCCTACAACATAATTTTTAAGGCTTGAGTGTAAACATAATGTCTACTTTTTGGTATACGTTTTCATCTAATAAATGTATAGTGCATCAAAACTAACTTATTCCCTTTAAATGCAGGCTTGAACAATAACTCCCTTTGTTTACCTAAAGCCTGCAGTACCTTCCATTCCATTTCTGTTAAATTAAAATGTGTATCCTTCATTTGTACCCTTCTACTGCAAAGTTTAACATTGTGGAAAAATGCTGCACCCCTTCATATTGAAACAGGGGTACAAAGGTACTTTTACATTCAGTATGACTCTTGTCCAACAGACTATACCCATTGAGTTCCATATCAGAACAACAACAATAAAAAATAGCATCCTCACTATCAATCTCATTGTTAGAATTCTCACTATCATTAAATTCCACACTTTTATAAATCAGAACATTTAAAAAATCTATTAAATGCAATTTTCTCACCAATTAAAAAAAATCAAAAAATGAATTATTGTATAAAGAATGTGTATATATTGAAATTTAATACCTTGTTTCCTAATGGGTTAAATCTTGAATGTAATTGGAAGTTTTTCATTTAATTATATGTAATTAATTATGTGTTAATTACTTGGGGGGAGTATTTAAAGCAGGTGATTTTTTAATGTTTTACTCTTTGAAAGCTTTTTAAGTCAAGAGAATAAACAGTTTCTTGTGGATTCCTGGCCTCATTTTTTTCTCAGAACACCTTACAACTTGGTAGTATTATGTATGGCTTGGTCCATAATATCCCAGGTTGTGAGGTATGTACGTGGAACATCATATATACAATATAAGCAACACTGGATGATTGCTGGATGTATTATAATCTGTACTATAGTGTGTGTGTGCGTGTGTGTGTGTGTGTGTGTGTGTGTGTGTGTGTGTGTATGTGGCACACGCTGTGTGTGTGTGTGTGTGCAACGCTGTGTGTGTGTGTGTGTGTGTGTGCGGTGTGTGTGTGTGTGCAGGTGTGTGTGTGTGTGTGTGTGTATGTGTGCAATGTGCGTGTGTGTGTGCATGCGCAGCTGGCGTGTGTGTGTGTGTGTGTGTGTGTGTGTGTGTGTGTGTGTGTGTGTGTGTGTGTGTGTGTGTGTGTGTGTAAGGAACCGGGTAGTATTTCAATAATAAATGCATAGCAGTCGGTGGTTTCATGAGTGCAATCTAACATGTCTAGAAGTATGTAGTAGTAGTCTGTTTAGTTATATTATCTGGGAAGTTACTAATGTTCTTCTTTTTTCTCTCACTCCAACCCCTTCTCTTCTTTAATTTATTTATTCAATATATGTATTATTATCATTTCATATTATCATATTTATTTGTTATTACATCTTATGTTGGCCTTATTAATATTGCTTTGTTTTTTAAAAAAAACTTTAATTTACATCATTTATTGTTGTGTTCCTCTTTATATTATTTCAGTTTGTTTCCATTATGCATTACTGTTTTCTCTTATGTTATTAATTACATTTGTTTGGGTTATGTTTACTTTTCCTTTACGTTTATATTGTATTTACCACAGCGTGACAAGGTAGGCCAGTTCCAGGTGATCCACCTACCTTGATTCCCTTGCTGAGGCACCAGGACACAGCACATCTGGGCCGCAGTCTGGTGGAGCCCTCTCTGCTTCCCCTGCACTACCTTCTCCATCAGGCAGTTCCACTCCACAGGCTGAGGATGTGTCCCCCTCTGGGAGCGGAGGTGGAGGGGATGCTTTTGTCACCCAAGAGCAACTACTAGGCATGGTGCATAGATTTGTGCACCAAACTGTTGATGCACACCTACACTGGATGGAGAGCATGCTGTCCATCCTGGGGGAGCAGTCTGCCTCAGATGCTGGCATCGACCACTGCCTTCACAGAAACAGTGAAGGTGCAATGCTGAAGTCCCATGGGTGAGGACTTGAGTCACAGGGATCCCACAACACCCTTCCTAACCAAGGTGTTTACCCCCCTCTTGTGACCCACACCAACTCTGTCTGCAAATGCTTCCTCACCTTCCCAACTTACCTTCCCCACATATACCTGTGTCGCTTCCCCAACATTCCACTCTCACCTTAAAGAAAATGGGCACCTTTCCCACAAAAATTATTGTCCCATACATAGCTCTCCATTTCGTACATGAGTCCACTGGACACACTTAATTTGGTCTAATTGGCTTGACAATACGCTTATGTTGTCATCACCCCTCCTTCTGTGGGTGACAGTCCAAATTCAGCTAAAAATCTTTTCAAGTGCACTGTTGTTGCTGTTGAAAAAATGGATCACTATGGTTCTTTCCTACACCCTTTCTGCCTTTCACTATGTTTTTCCCCTGCTTGCACCCCATTTCACCACAGTCCTATATCTCCAATTTTCTTTTCTTTAAAGTCTTTTTGCATGATGTTGCATTATGTGCACCACCGCTAAGCTACGCTAAATGGCGGTGTATTACTACACATATTTGAAAGCATAATAATTGCATTCAAAAAGTACAGGATGCCCTATTTCAAACCTAGTACCATTTCACTTGAACAACGGTGCATCAACCCACCAAACCACACAGCTAGTTAATTAGCACAGGTGTTTTAAGAAAAACATAGTAACTGTCATTTTCTCATGATTAAGCGTGTTTACGTGATGCTGCGCATTGCAAATCTGCTAAAAGATTAATGGAAAAATATGAATTTAGCTGGGACTCTGGTAGAGAAGTACATCAATATAAAGCCATACACATAATGATAGATCTAAGTGAGGTTATGTAACAGAAGGTATCTGTGCAATTATATCTACAACATGTAAAATACACCTGCTATAGCAGTGACTCTTAAATGCTTTGAAAAGGTTAATTTTTAGTCCACATTGTCCTGAGTTTAAATACTGCAGTGGTGGTGCTGCGGTAGCGTTGTCACCTCACAGTTAGACGTTGCCCGTTCGATCCTCAGTTAGAGCGTCTTCTGTGTGACGACATGCGTGAATGGGCATTTCTTCGTTGAAGGTTGTGCATTAGGCCCGGCAAGCCAGCACATAAAACTCTACTACCAATCATTAGCAAACCGGAGTTCTGCTGTGGCGACCCCTAACCGGGAAAAAGCTGAAAGACACAAATTGTCCTGAGTTTAATAACAGCTGTGTCTAGCATTTAAAGTGCATGTATGTGTAAATCACCAGTATAAACTGTGATATGTATGACTGTCTCATCACCTATTTATCCACCCAAACCAGTCCGGATGGAATTTCTGCTTCTAAATAATGGAAATGAGAGGCCTACACATAGGACCACGTTGTAACTATTCCGATTACAACCCTAGAAAGTACACAGATCGTCAGCTTAAGCATTTGCATGAATTCTCAGAGGATTATGAAGTATGTAATTCAAATGTGGCTCAGTAATATCAGACTGCAGCCCACAATGATTTGTTAGTGATTTTACAGACAACCACAGCTGCACAAGTAACATACATATATGGAGATCGTGCTAGCAACAAGGGTTGCCAACACGCACGTTCCAGATGACTACCATGACATAACACATGACTTGGCAGTTGTCCAACTGGTTGACATAATGATTAATGTACCCCCTACCTTTTTGTAGGACACACCAAGAATGCTATATTTTACTCTGTTGATACTTTTGTCTAAAATACTTGCCTTAAACACATACCCTAATTTCCAGTTAGATGAGATTCCACAATCTGTCTCTGGCTGTTCACCAAGGCTGCCACAGGTCCTACAGTTACTCTTAAGTGTTGTTGTTCTGAACATTTTTCAGCCTGTCTGTCTATGACTATCGCTTACAGCAGCAGCATCAGTGTCAGCCTGAAGCACACACCTCTGTATATAAAAAGTAGCTGCTACAAACATTTTCTCTGTGCTGATGTAGTTACTACTTTACCCCAGTAATTTCCACCCCAACATTTGAGAAAGGGGATGGAATCTACATTGAGGCCTTATATCTTGTTGAGTAGTCACATGGGATTTGGCTGATTATAGTGCAAATCAGCTGTGTAGGCTGCATGTAGCATTTCTGAAGCACAGATTGGTTCACAGGCCATCACCTGCAAATGAGAACCATCTTAAAAGGCAAACTAGTTAATCTGCATGGTTAACCTATTGACACAGTGCTTCTATAGCTGTATCTTCCAACAGAGAAGTATTGTACTCCATCAGGTATGTAACCATTTTGTTTCTAACATGATGCATACGTTTGAATATACTTAGGGGGAATGGGGATTACATCAGTAAGCCTTTGTTAGAACTGTACTTATGACAGGCCAGTGATCTCCAGCTGTGTTACACCTATAGAGGATGTAGAGTACAGCAAGGGTATAATATAGCAATAACCCACGCCTGGTGTGGGTAATGCTGGATTTACCCACGGTTGGTGTGGTTTGGTCATGAGGGTGAAGCCTGAGTGGCCAAACAAAGCCAACCTTGGGTAAATTCAGCATTACCCACACCCAGGCAAGGGTTATTGCTATTATACAATGACATTATTTAAGAAAAAAAATAATTACTTTTCTTAAATAATGGCATTGTATAATGCCTCCTTGCTGCCCTTCTGCAGCTGTCTGGTATTCTGTGGCAGTTCTGATGTACTGCACATGCGTATGCCTACGCCTTACATCAGAACTGTGGGCAAAAGCAATAGAGAAAGCAAGATCTCCGTTGCTTTTTACAAACTGTTTTTGCTATGTTAAATGGGTTTAACATAGCGAGACAGCTTTAAAAAAAGAAACAGAGAATCTCCGTTGCTTTTTTTAAAGCTGCCTCGGTATGTTAAACCCATTTAACATAGCGAGACAGTTTTGAAAAAAGCAACAGAGAAAGCAAGATCTCCGTTGCTTTTTACAAACTGTCTCGTTATGTTAAATGAGTTTAACATAGCAAGACAGCTTTTTTTAAAGCTGTCTTGCTATGTTAAACTCGTTTAACATAGCGAAACAGTGTGAAAAAAGAGTTATAGTAATGGAAAAAGTCCGGGCGACTGGACCTTTTTCCATTACTATAACTCTGATTTACAACGTGCACGTTGACCAATCAGAGTGCATGTTTTTGAATATTAATGGGGGGCAGTTGTATAATGCTCTGTATTAATAGGTACACACTTCTGGATACTTCCTTTGATAGCAGTTGTAATACTACACTGCTATTTTGTTGGCACTGTTGTTTATGCATATTATATGGTGAGAATTTTCCTGCTATGGGGCACACTACAATGGAATGCTGTATTGGGTGTGTGATCATACACGAGTATCTTTCATGGCACAAACAGGAATAGGTCAGTATTGCTGCTGGCCTTGTTGCATTCTCACCCTTTGTATGTTTGGCATACTGTTGAATATGAGATGTGTACTCATGCAGTGACTACTGATAGACGTCCTTTATTGCTGCATCTCTATATACTGTCCTCCCACATATGTGATTCTGATGTGTGTTCTCATTTTTTTTTTTTGTATTTCAGGAAATATCATGCATGCATGATGCAGGGCACCATTTACTGAGACCGAAAAATGACCTTATCATTGAGGCTTTGTGTCAACATTACCAAGTTCTGCAGTCCAGATGGAGGGCAAATAGGCCACAGCGTGCAGCCGTGTGGGAAGAACTGTTGCATTACATCAATGCCGTGGGTCACAAAAATCATACCTATGAGCAGGTGCAACACCATGCCACAGATATGATAAACTCTGCACACAGATGTGCAGCTGACATGGCCAGGGATTGGGTCACTGGTGGGTGGCATGCCTGCAGCAGAACAACCTCTCTCAGCCACAGAAGAATTCCTGGCAAACCTTGCAACACAGGACAGCTCCCAGGCATCCATCAGCCAATATGTTGTGGACATGAGAGGAATGGATGGCACCCAAGAGGACCATCCAGGTATGCTTAATTAAATCAGCATTGGAATACTGTAGCATTCAGTGTGTCAATGTGTATATAGTTTTACACGGCTGTCAGGTGTTTTATGGGGGGAAGGAGGTTAGCTACAGTTTTAAACTCATATAGAGATTGTGACCCACATACTGGTTAACATAGCAGCTACTGTAAATGTTCATAGGTTCATAGGTAGGTACTAGGCTATCAGCCCTGGGGCCTATATAAGCCTAGCCAAAAAGGTTCCCTCACTTTCATCACCAAAGAAAATTATTTTCCTGCGCCCCTGTCAAGCAGTGCCACAGAAGTGATCCCCGGGATGAATTTTCTATTTCCCATCCAGTCATCAAGATTTTTCTTAAAGAGGGCCAATGATGAGCTTTGTGAGATATTTGGACATATTACCCCTGTTATACTGTAACATGCAGTGCTATTGACATTACCTTTCCCTCAAAGTTTTTCAAGATCATCAGGAATCAGAAGAGGTCATGTTCCTGCTGCTGGTAAAGCACAAAAATGTTTTGTCAGAGATGTACATATAATTCAATGTATTCACTAATGTGTCATCCCAGGCCTGCTGGCTGCATTCATGTACTGTCTGCATGACTGCCAAAAGGACAGATATTTTCTGAATGTCCACAGTGTAGAGTCATACCTCTGCCTTGTAGGTGTGACCATAGTGATTGACTTGACAGTATTGTCAAGACATTACAGATTACCATAACTGTCAACTGTGCAGATTTTTGCAGAATGTCATCAGTGTACATAATGTATGTTTTATCATGTGCTTCTTGTTTAATGAATAATTATTTCCAAATAATTACAGATTGGGATTAGAAAATAATGTCCTCCTGTCCTACTATGTGAGGTTGGGAATTATACATGTCTGTGATAGTGACATCAGTGTATACAGCTTAACATATATTGCAACGGATTCACTTCATAACACTGAAACTTCAAAATACTGAAAATGACAAAACTTCATAATTTACCACTTTCGGATGGTTCAGTGGTCCATCGGTAGCGTTGTCACCTCACAGCAAGAGGTTCTCTAGTTTTATTCTTGGCTGGAGTGTCTACTGTGTGGAGTCTGCATGTCCTCCCTGCATTCATGTGGGTTTCCTCTGTATGCTCCAGTTTCCTCCCACGTTACAAAGACATGTGTCTGGAATATTTCTCTTTGGGCCTCCATTGAAAATTGGTTTCATTCCAGGTTGGACTTTCCTGGTAAACAATGTATAATAAAATACATGTTCAATGAATTCTATTCAGTAAAGTCCACCTTGTCTAACACAACATTTAAAAAAGACACTCTGTGTCCCACTTGTAAGCCATCAAATTATAACTGAAAACTATTATTATTATTTAAACTTTCAACAAAGTATTTCAGCTCATGCCAATCCCCTATATAAATGAAAATCAAGTCATCAGTAAATCTAAAATAATTAATAACATATTTGTTAAAAAAGTCTTTTCTATAAATATATTCATTTTCAAAGAACCCCATAAACAGGTTTGCATACATGGGAGCAAATGCTGCCTCCATGGCTGTACCTTGTAGCTGTTTAAATAACGTACCATTAAATTCAAAGAAATAGCTCTTTAAACAAAAATATACTTACTCAATAATATAAATAGACACAGAGCTATCACCTAAAAAGTAACATAATGCTTCCAAATCAAAGTTATGCTGTATACTAGTATATAAGCTAGATATAGCCAGTGTAACAAAATATATTTCCTGTTCCCATTTAACCCCCTCTATTTTTTTCAAAAAATAAAAAACATCCTGTATTTGGAAAGTAACTTTATTAGTATAGGTAGGAGATAACTATGTAAGAAGGTAGCTAAATTATGTGTAAAAATAATTACATGCTGAAACAATGGGACAATCTGTGAAGTCTGTCATACTTTTGTGAATCTTAGGTAAACATAGTGCCATAGTGCATTTTTTCACAGTTAAATGTCCTCTCCATGTCATGTTTTGAAAAATATCCCAGTCTAAAACCTTTTTGTAACAGTTCCTTGTAATTTTCTAATGCGTTTTCATACTCAACATAATCAACAGTGTCATGCACATTGTTACCATTTAAATGCTGCTAACATATCTTTAAATACTGAACATAATACATTACCACCAGTTTGCCACCCTTGTCATCTGGTTTAAAAAACAAATCTTTACATTTACTTAAGGAATTCAAACATTTCCACTCTTCTCTTGTCAAATTTTATTGCACATTTCCCAAATTGCTCATAAATTCATTAAATTTAACTTCAATATCATATTTAAGCAGTGTAGAAAAATGAGAAATGTTATCATTATACTGAGGCATAAAATCACTCTTGTACACTACAATATTTGTATCCAGTTGAAAATAAGCATTAATTCCATTATCAGATAAACATGAATAAAAGCTATCAGTACTGCTACTACAGCTCACATGACTTTTATTATTTACCATATCACAAAAAGCAGTGCCTAAATCCATGCCATTTTTAAAATAGTTTTTCAAATACAATTTTCTAACAAAATTAAAACCTTCACATTTTATCTCATGTAGTCTTGGAAGGACTGTGGTACAAACTTTAAACCATGGTTCAGTCCAGCCAGCTCAGTTTCATATAAAGCACAACCAGACAGATTAATGACATAATCACAATTACATAATCACAACTACCTCCTGTCCTCCAGAAGAATAGAAATACAGGGGATAAAAAGTCAAAGTCAAAATAAACTTTATTGTCATACAGATCAACAGAAGAAAAAGTGCGTATCACTGCTCAAAAGATTTATAGCTCATACCATATGAATGACAGTTTACAGAAGGAAGATAGATTAATAAAAAATTAAATTAAATAAAAATAAAAATAAATAAAAAAGAAGCGGTTAAACTATGTAGAAAATCAGCTAGCTGCAAAAGGTATAAGCAGGAAAATTAGACAATGGTGTCCTCAAACATAATTCTCACAATTCTCTAGAGAGAAAAGAGGTGCCAAACTGAAAATTGTAGCATGACAAGAGGGTTCCCTATTAAATCAGCTTAAAGTACCAAACACTATTTAATCAAACCTTTTTTATTTAAATGGCAAAATCCTGAATGCACAGAACAGTGATTTTTTTCCTAGGAAAAAAAATCACTGGGTCATTTTGAGGACTTTGCCATTCCCTCCACTATGGTATGATCTTGGAGTTGGTATATTTAAGTAGGGGGGTGTGGGAGGGCAGAGTCTCTCATATTGGGAGGTGTGGGGGGTGAAGCCCCCCACTTTATTTTGTGTTTGTTTTTCTTTTTTTTTTCATTTTTTTATTTTTATGGAGCACCGATTTTTTTACCTGAGAAAAAAATCACTGTTCCTTGTGTGCCGTTTTGACATTTTAGGGTCGATTATACAGCATTCGCTATTTTAAACATTCACTGTTATAATATAGACCCTGAAAAGAGACATACTATACACACTACTATTAGGCTCGCAATTATGAGGTTCAGTGGGCTCAAGAACCACTACAATTTCATGCACATTCATTCAATTATTTTAGTTATCCTTTGTTGTCCAGGTTTGTTCCACTAGAGACTAGTGGCCTCTTTTTCAGGGAAGATGCAATGAGGTATTTATACTACTATGGGAAATTTGTCCAGGATATCAAGGAATTTCACCTATTGTTTTCAATAGGTTTGGGATCTTTTACATTCACCTGAGCTACTACCAACTCAACCAGATGGAGTGTTGGTCTAACATCTCATCCAAAGGAGATACACTCAGAAGTGCAGCACCCGTTATGCTGCACTGCACTGCAGTGTCAACAATCAGTCTACCTGTTGTGGGAGTACCACGCTCAGCCTTCTGCACCAAAGGTGAGTGCACTACCTGTTGTACCACTGGCACTGATACACAAACCTGAAATAGTCACATTTTACTCCACTGCATTCAGTCTTAGTTCTTGCATATACAGATATTATGTATTTCAGAACACTTTTCATTATAATTCACAGGTATAGGGAAAATATAGTGCCTGGCAGATTACTAGAACTGTAGGGGAACATATAGAGATTCCATCAACCAAATGGTGATTGTAGCCTCACTTCAGTTAATAGATTGATCATAAACTCTAGTGTCAGCGATTACAAAAAATGTTAAATTACTTCAGCTAGAATAGCCTAACCACATCTGATTGGAGTGTGAGAGAACACTGTTAGGGGCCACACAGAGTGTAGCATACTATTACTCTTACAAAGGAGAAGATATTCACTTCTAAAGCAAAATTCTGTCAAGGATAGAGATAGTAAAACATTTTGTTTTAGAATTTATTTGTACGGGTTATTCTCTGCCTCATTAAGAAAGCCAATCAAATAAATTATTTAGCCTAGAAATTATAAGGTGAGATCCCCTGCATTTTTCTCCAACTAATAGAAGGTGCTTATTGAAAGTCAGACAGGACTATGATTAGTGAGAACAATCCAGCCCCTAACCTGGGAGTTAATTATTCCTAAAACCCATGGTTTTCCCTTACATTCAATAGACCCGTCTAAAACATGGGGTGTACCCTGATTTAGTGGGGTAAATGCTGGTGCCAAAATTCAGTGTGCATGCTGTACAATTAATTAAAAAAACTCCATCCTAAACCACAAAAAGTGTGTTTTTCATTGTGCTTGTATTTTCTAAGCTATTTTAATACATTAACATCACTCTTAAGTTCTTCTTATAAAATTGTAATACATTTTTCCACAAAATGGCTATCCTGGCCTGTCATATTAATCTTATTTTCCTGCTTTTCTTTCTCTTTCCTAGAATCCATTTCAGGTTCCATTTATATAATTCATATTAATCATAAGGAAATGTTGACATTTTTTTCATGCCGTTGAAATACTGAGACTTGCAGTCATGCAAGTCCCAGTCACCTTACACACCTTGTGTAACAGAACTGGTTCCATTTTTCCTGTAAGGATCCTCATTCATGTTTTTCCTAAGAGCCTGTTTTATACTGCTCTCAAAAGTGATACAGCTCCAACCAAAGAGAATAGCTAAATTGCAGGCTTTTGTAAAAACTACAAACCAACAGGCAAAGTGTTTCCTCACAAAACAAGTAAAATCCAAAACAAACTGACACACACAGCTGAGATATAAAACAATAAAAACTTTAATAACAGATACGTGCTTTCATGTCAAAGATGCTTCATCAGATCATATACATTCAAAAGTTAAAACAATTAAATATAGCAAGTAAGATACAAAACATCCAATCAAATCATCTAAAAAGGGGTCGCCACAGCGGAACTCTGGTCCGCTAATGATTGGCAGTAGATTTTTACATACCGATTTGCCAGCTCTGACGCACAACCGTCAATGAAGGTGCATCCATTCACGCATGTATCCACGTAGAAGACGCTCTAGCTGAGAATCGAACCGGACAGCGTCGTACTGTGAGGCGACAATGCTACCGCAGCACCACCAAATGCTATATCTTATGGTGATGGGCATGAATTCATGTTTATGGTTATACAGATTATCAATAAAGATTTTACACTAGGTGACATCAAGAATAGGATTGAACAAGCTGAGTTATGCTGGATCATCCTTTTGCAAGCTGATAAAGGGAAGAGACTCAATGAGACTGTCCCACTTAAGTCTCACCTTAAATCATGTGCTCTTTTTAGATGATTTGATTGGATGTTTTGTATCTTACTTGCTATATTTAATTGTTTTAACTTTTAAATGTGTATGATCTGATGAAGCGTCTTTGAAATGAAAGTGCCTGTTATTAAAGTTTTTATTGTTTTATATCTCAGCCATGTGTGTCCTCAGTTTGTTTTGGATTTTGTAAAATCTAGCAATTGTTAACACACGCATACTTTTGACGTATAAAATGTATCACTGCAGTGAATATATATATATATATATATAGGTTAGTACTAAGCTAACTGCCCTTGCGAGCCATTTTAAGCCTAGCCCATTATCCCTTGTGAGACTCAAACCCTGCACCTTGTGTTTGTAAGGCAAACACCTTAGCCATTAAGTCACCCTCCCTGTAGTATGATGTATGAGTGAAAGCAGCCGTTACAAAAAAGGAAGAGACATGAAAGTAATTTTCTGTGTTTCTCTACTGAATGATGTAGAATGAAAAATGTGCTTTTATTTTTATTTTTTTTATTTAACATTTGTTGACTGGGAAAGTCCGACTAGGTTCCACAGATCCTGTTTTCAGTGGAGGCCCGGGGAGAAATGCTCCAGAAGCATGTCTATAGAATGTGAGAGGAAATCGGAGTACCCAGAGAAAACCCACGCGAACACAGGGAAAACATGCAAACTCCACACAGAAGGCACCCCAGCCAAGAATCGAACCAGAGAACCTCTTGCTGTGAGGTGACAGCATTAACCGCTGCACCACTGCGCGCCCATAGGTTCATAGGTTCATAGGTTCATACTAGGCTATCTGCCCTGGGGCAATTATAAGCCTAGCCCAATTCTGTATGGCTTACGCCACCCCTTGATTTGAGTATACTGTGCCCTTTTTAAGGTTTAGTTTACTGTGCCTCTGTCTAATAGTGACACGGGAGTAATCCCTGGGACAAACCTACGATCCCCCATCCACTTATCGAGATTCTTCTTGAAGAGATTCAGTGAGGTGCTCTGCCTCACATGAACTGGAATTCTATTCCAGAGCGAAGGGAGCCTCTGGGTTATGAACCTGTCCCTCCAGCAAGTTCTATTTATTTCTTTGCTGAGGTTCAAGTCCCTCGAGCATGTGGCTCTAAGGGATTTAGATTTACTGAGGTGGAGCATGTCCATTAATTCTGGATTTGACATAGCTTTGTATGTCAGGCATAGATCGCCTCGATGTAGGCGGTATGCAACTGAGTAGAGCTGGAGTTTTTTTAACCGAGCAGCATATGGCATCTGTTTGAGACCCTTGATCCTCTTGGTGAGATATTTTTGGGGTCTTTCTAATTGCTGCAGGTGTCGGGTAAGGTACATCCCAAAAGGGGCATTGTATTCTATGATGGGCCTGATGAGGGATGAATAAAGGGGCACGATTACCTCTGTTGATCTAGATGTGAAACCCTTCGTGATGAGGTGGGCTATGTAGAAGGTCTTTCTAACCACTTTGTCAATGTGGTTTTCAAAGGAGAGATTGCTATCAACTTGGGTCCCCAGGTCCCTAATAACTTTCTCTGTACTTAATGGGTTTCCGCCTATGTGGTAATTTGTGGGCACATTGTTTTGCCAAAGGGTATGACTATACATTTTTGGCATTTAGTTTTAAACCATGGTGCTGGCACCAGTTATCTGTCTCTGTGAGACCTTTTTGAAGGATGTTTGTGTCAGCTGGAGAGTTGATTATGGTGCCCAGTTTGCAGTCATCTGCGAACTTGGTGAGCCATAGTCCTCCCACATTTGCCTGTACCTCGGAAAAGTATATACCGAACAAGAGTGGTCCCAGGACAGAACCCTGTGGGACGCCACTTGTGACCGGTTTCGAGTCTGACATGGCTCCAGCAACTCTCACTCTGTGGGTTCTGTCTTTGAACCAGTTTGTGACCCATCTTGTCACATAGGGGTTTATATTTAAGCTGATAGCTTATCTATGATGCCCGAGTGGGGTATTGTGTCAAATGCCTTTGCAAGGTCCAGATAGGCTGTGTGGACTACCTTCCCTTCATCTATGGCTTTGGTGACTGTTTCAAAGAAGTCAACCAGGTTCAAAAGGCAGGATCTGCCCTTGACAAAGCCGAACTGGGTAGGATCTAGTGTCTGTAGGTCCCCAATGTCTTTGTTTATGAGCTCCATGATATGCTTTTAGTTGCAAAAGCATATCACTGTTACAACTGCAGGCACTGTTCTGTAATTCAGTATCAAAATAAGGCCAGCATTTGCTTCAATTTGTGTTATGAGATTTTTTTGTCATATTTTGGTTATTAATCCAAATGTTAAGACAGAGAACTGGTAATGTAAGTCACATACAGAAACTATTAGGAAATGTTTGAAATGTTTGCCAATAGGAATGTTATGGTGGGCATCTTTAAAGTTTAGTTTTAGCATACAAGCTAGTTTTAATTTAAAGGCTCCTGTAGGCCACACAGAGAGCTCATGGTCAGATATTACTAAAGCTGGTATTTTGAGCTGATTCCTCATCTAAATAGCAAGAAAGCTGTGTGTTATGTGGCACTTAATTGTTGCCTAATGAATGATACAGTACAAGTGCTGTTTTATTCACTTTGTCTGTACATTTTAGTGTTTAGATTAAAAAAAGTTCTGTTGTGTTAATAAAGTGGCCTGGCTATTACTGCATTGCTAAAGGGTTTTTGGTATCTGACTTAGTGTTTGTCTTTGCTTTTCCTATGTTTTGCCCTGTCTTATACACTTCCTCAGCTACCCTTTTCTTTCAAGGTTTAGCTTCTAAGAAGTAGTGGTAGTAGTCCCCTTATGTTGTATGTCTCCACGTATGCATTCTTGTCTTGAATTCTTACAATTATACCCCTAACGTTACCACATCACCTAAACGTTAACTTTTCTCTTTATTTAAAGTCATTCTTATCGCCTGTAGACACTAGTGTGTGCAAATTACTTCTTTTATCCATGATTTGTTTTTTGTAGTTATTATAATGTCATCTCCATATGATAACAGAGCTGCAATTCTTAACCCTTCAGGTGTTATATTCCTGACCTCCTTCATTTTATAATTTATTTCACATACTATCACATTCATAACTAATGCAAAGGGTATGCAACTCATTGGACATCCCTGTATAACACCACCCATCCTATGTACCTCTTGGCTTAACCAGCCATTTACAAGTATTTTTTACTTTATTATTACTGTATGCTGACATACATAATTTCCTAACTTTTTCACTTATAGGTTCATAGGCTTATATTATATTCTTTCATTATTACCCATAAGATTCCATGCCCATTTGTATCAAATGCCTTAAGGTCTCCTATAAAGATTTTCACTTATTCTTTTCTATTCATAATATCATCTACGATTTCCCTTACTATCAATAATAATTCTTCAAAGTACATCCACAGGAACAAAACACAGCCACTCTTCAAGTCTCCAATATTATAGAACTTTTTTGTAGTCTCCCAAAAATGCTGCTGTATACAAAGCGAATTAACTCAATATACTTTTAATAATGACAATCGGTAAGCGCTTTCACCATTAAGGCTTCTTCAGACCATGTGTTTACAAACAAATGTGCAGGTTTAAATACTCTAAAATGTAATTGCTCATGTTTAATTAATCAAAATGATGAAATGACATCATTTCCTTGGTACTGATACTGGCATAAACACTCACAAAACTCATGTTGTAATAATAAATAATCAAGTATATAACCAAAACAGTCATCCAAAAATAAAACAAAATAAAAAACAAATAAAAGCTTTTAAAACATGAAAGCACCACAAACAATTCACTACATAAAAGATATAAAATGTGTATATACCATACACAAATACATATTTAATTCCATGAATTCTATGGAAAGAGGATGCAACAGAACAGTTTATTCATTAAAATTATTCACTTGGTCACTTTTAATCTCCTGTTGTGTAATGTTGGTTTTAAAGGCACCTTGTCATTATGACCAGGTTACTTATCTGCTCTACACCTTGGATTATGGTTTTAATACCAACACTAACACTAGAGATAATCATGTATTTCGTGTTCCCAGTACTTATATGCCTAATTTACATCCTTTGTTGGATGTTTTTAATAGATTAGTGGAGGAAGATATACATAATATGTTTAACAACAACAAAAACAAAAGGAAGAATAATCTAACATTCGAGCAAAGGGCAGCTTTGAATGACTTCAGTAATGATGACTCTATAATCATCAGACCAGCGGACAAAGGGGGTCCGATTGTCATTTTAGATCATGATAGTTATAGAGACAGTATGAAAATGTTGTTACATGAAGAGAGGTTCTACTCTACTATTAGCATGAAGGAAGTGGAAGATAAAGTGTTTAAAATTTATGACATGTTAGATGATATTTTAAAAAGTAATTACATTAGTCTAGAAGTGTTCAAGTTTTTAAGGGTTAATAACCCTCTAATACCCATCATTAAGGGTCTCCCTAAAGTGCATAAATGTCCATACAACCCCCCAATGAGACCAATTGTGGCTGGAAGGGGGTGGATCACTGAGCCCCTATCAATCTATTTAGAACACTTTTTCTCAGACCCATAGTTGATGCCAATGTTTATATCTTGAAAGATAGTAAACAATTCCTACTTGATCTTTATGAATACATGAGAGATGTGATGTTTGATGCACAATATATTTTGGTCACTTTAGATGTGAAAAGTTTATTCACAGTGATACCTAATGAACAAGGCATTGAGAAGATACATGGATACATGTTGGCACATTCAACAAAAGATGTAATATTTGTAGATCTAATAGCTCTTTTTCTGGAGACAATTTTGCACAACAACATCTTTTTATTTGAAGATGTATTATACATCCAAAATGATGGCATAGCTATGGGCACTCCTTGTGCCAATAGCTATGCCAATATAGTCATGGCCTGCTGGGAAGAAAATAAATTGTTCCCTTTAGAAAGCTACAAAGTGAATGTAGGCTTCTACAGACACTTTGTGGATGATTTGTTTTTAATTTGGAAAGGTGATGAAACATCTCTATTTGAATTTATATCAGAAATAAATAATCTGACTGAGTATTTAAGTTTTACCATGACTTACTCAAAACACAGTATATCAGTTTTAGATATACATATTGAGAGATTGGAGAATGGCTTCTTGAGTATGGCTGTTCATAAGAAAGCATGTCACAGAAACACATTATTACACAGAAGAAGTATGCATCCTCAATATGTTTTTAAAAACGTTGTTAAGGGTCAAGCTATGAGGGCTTCCAGATTAAACCCAACCCAAGAGGGATATGAACAGGAACTTTCAGATTTAATATCGAGACTCATGGTGAGACAATATAATTCTCAGGAGGTGGACGTGGCTATAGAAGAGACTAATTTGGTGAGGACAACTAAAGCTAGTACTTACTTCTTTGACATTAATACCCGTATGAATCAAGAGGTCGTAATAGTGAGGAGAGATAGTCAAATAATAAAAATACCTAGGTTTCATACTTCAGACACTTATGTTCTGAAAAATATAGTGCAGAAATATTGGGACACCTTACTATTGGATGAAAGTATTAGAGAAATAGTAGGAGATGAACTGAACTTTCTTTTAAAAAACAGAAGGAATTTAAAACAGATTTTGTGTCATCCTAAGATCATTGGGAAAGGAGTCAGTGACAACAGTGGTACTGGAATGAAACCATGCCAAAGATGCAATCAGTGTGATTTTATAGACACTAGGAATACATTCATACATCCAGTCTCTAATTATACTTTTACATTATGTGTGACAGCTGACTGCCAAACAGAGAATGTGGTTTACCTTGCCAGATGTGTATCATGCAGTGCATTTTATATAGACAAAACCAACAGGAAATTCAGGGAAAGAATCAGGGAACACGTCTATCATATACGCATTGGCTCTGAACATAATGCACTAGCGAGACACACACTAGCAGCGGGATCAACACATTCATTCAGATTTTCAGTACTTCAAGTTATCATTCCGAGCATATGGGATGGTGATGTTAAGAATTACACAGAAGGTTGTGAAGTGAGATGGATCATCAGGTGTAGAGCAGATAAGAAACCTGGTCTTAATGACAAGGTGCATTTAAAACCAACATTACACAGCAGGAGATTAAAAGTGACCAAGTGAATAATTTTAATGAATAAACTGTTCTGTTGCATCCTCTTTCCATAGAATTCATGGAATTGAATATGTATTTGTGTATGGTATATATACATTTTATATCTTTTATGTAGTGAATTGTTTGTGGTGCTTTCATGTTTTAAAAGTTTTTATTTTGTTTTATTTTTGGATGACTGTTTTGGTTATATACTTGATTATTTATTATTACAACATGAGTTTTGTGAGTGTTTATGCCAGTATCAGCACCAAGGAAATTATGTCATTTCATCATTTTGATTAATTAAACATGAGCAATTACATTTTAGAGTATTTAAACCTGCACATTTGTCAGTAATCACATGGTCTGAAGAAGCCTTAATGGTGAAAGCGCTTACCGATTGTCATTATTAAAAGTATATTGAGTTAATTCGTTTTGTGTACAGCAGCAGCATTTTTGTGAGATTACAAAAAGTTCTATAATATTAGAGATTTGAAGAGTGGCTGTGTTTTGTTCCTGTGGATGTACTTTGTTTTACTGTTTGCTATATTTATCCTTCATACTACAGGAACATTTACTCCGTGGAGGTGCTTTGCTATATTAATAATAATTCTTGACAACCCTTCCCCTTTAGACTACATATATTATCTTGAATAATATTTCCTATTTTAGTTACAAATCTTTTTTGTATTATTTTTATAAAGATCTTATGACCATTATTATTCAGTACTGCTGGTCTCCAGTTTTATAACTGGCTCCCATCTTCCTTTTTCCGTATGGATTTAAGTATTCCACTACATAATTCTTTATACATAAAACCTTCATTTAACAATTCATTCAAAATATTTTTTGCCAGTCCCATACATTTTCCTACATTTCATACCCTAGTCCATCTGGTTTTGCAGCTGAATCTACAGTATGTTTATTTGTCCTAATACTTTATCTAGGCTCATGTAAAGAAATCGCCTTTTCCAATCCTTTATTCTCTTTTTCTGTTAACTTTTTACTTTCCATATTTTACTACCTTTTTCCTTTAAACTTTTGTTGTACATATTATACTACACTATTTAGTCTTTTATGAGCTCTTTCTACATCTCTTTTTACATTTTGTATTTCTGTCATTACGCTACAATCTTCCTTTACTAATAATCGATTTAAGTAACTCAATGCTTCTCTTTTTCCTTGTAAAAATATATTTGCCTAAATAACAATTCTTGTATTTTTCTTGATTTCATTCCTATAATTCTATTTCTTTGTAAAAATCCTTTCTATCATTATGTTCTAAACATTCCAGTACATCATTATATGTTCCTTTATATTTTTCTTTCTCTACTTTCTCACATCATATTGCCACTGTGAGAAACATTTTTTATATTTTTTTTAAATATCATCCACAATTCAGACAAGTTTTTATAAAATATTCTCATAGTAATATACCCCCAGATTTTCTATGCCTTGCACGGTGTGCAAGATTGGTGCAGGAGCTCTAGCAGGCAATATGTCTACCGTGCGATCCAGGAACAGCCTGCAGGGGCGTGTACAAGCGCTCCTGCACTAGTCCTGCACTGACTAAGCTCCTGTATGCAAATCACCCCATTTGCAGGAAAAATCCATGCAAATGAGGTGATTTTGCAATCCAGGAAGCTTGCAACCAGCCGTGCAGGACTAGTGCAATCTACCGAGATGTACTCAGTTAATAACCGAGTACATTTCGGCAAACTCCAAAACGGAGCTGTGACAGCTCCAAATAAAGGCTGCATTACATGTAGTAAGCATGCCAATGGCCAAGTAAAAGGCCATTGTCATTGCAAACAGTGAAAAAAATCAACTTTTATTATTTTTTTTGACGATCTCGGCTGTTTATGCGTAGGGTAGTGGCACGCAAACAGGATCGGGGGAAAATAACAAAATAAACCTAAATTAAACATTTTAACTAAAATTAGTATTCTGCCATGCAAGTCAATGGCAGTCTGAAGACAACATGGCCAGTGAGTAGTGGTTGCTAAGGGGGGAGGCTCAATGTGAGACATGTAGCTATGCATTGGCAGGCAATCCTATGCAAATGAGGGGAATGATAGTGAATCCCAGATTTCCCCAGCATGTTAGTCAGGTCCCAACAGTGTAAGAGCAGTAATAGCTTGGTGCAAGCCTAGCAGTTAGGTGACATCATGGCGGGGGGGGGGTCTGAACAGCTATATGACATGACATATAAAACTGTAATAGTAAACAAATAAAGGTTTTCCATTACTGCAAACCTGTGTGTGGTGCTTTATCCTATGACTTCTCTGTGGGTATATGTTGCAGGCAATGATTGTCCTTTGTATGGATGGCCCATACAGTGTCCAATTGTTAAGGTGTCAACTGTAGGCATGGTGGCTATTACATATTGTGTGCACCTTCTACATATGTATCTTATTGTACATATCTCTGTGTGTGTATGTGTAGTCACACGTATATCTATATATATATGTGTGTATATATATATATATATATATATATATATTATATATATATATATATATATATATATATAGATAGATATGTATATCTGTATCTGCACACACATGCACACACACACACACACACACACACACACACACACACACACATGGGTATAGTTCACATTATCACTCTACCAGAACATACACACATATATGTGGATAATAGATGTATCTGTTTGCGTGCACACACACACATGGGTATAGTTCACATTCTCAATCTACCAGAACATCGAATGACTAAATGTGGAGCTGTCAGCGTAAAAGCACAGAAAATCAAGAATTGAAGGGGAACTCTTATTTGGAATTGCAGAACACAGGGTTTAGAGAATTTGCTATTTCCCCATGGTAGTGTGATCTCGAGGGTGGTATATATCATTAGCAAGGAGTGCGAAGGTACAAGAGGGCTTGTCTCCCTGAAAAAACTAAGTTTTCCTTTTAGATTTGCTTGTCAACTTGTGGATTTCAACATTTATAGCTCAACATTTAGCCATTCAGTGTTATAGTAAGTTAATAATGTGACAGATCCATATATATTTAGGTGTGTGTGTGTGTGTGTGTGTGTGTGTGTGTGTGTGTGTGTGTGTGTGTGTGTGTGTGTGTGTGTGTGTGTGTGTGTGTGTGTGTGTGTGTGTGTGTGTGTGTGTGTGTGTGTGTGTGTGTGTGTGTGTGTGTATGTGTGAATATATGCAGAAATGCCACAACTAAATACAATGTAATTTAATTTTTACTTTAAGTGACTACTTTCACTCATATAAATACAGGTACCAATATTTAGAAACCCATATAATTATGCACAAGCCTGTTATGATGAGCAGGTTTGCTCGATTGGACACAGGTTTCGGATTCAGAGACTGGTGCAGCACTGCAGCAATAAGACAGCCCCAGGGTGTATTAGTATACCTGTCAGCATGTATTACTACACCTGTCAGCATGTATTGCTACACCTGTCGGTGTGTATTACTACACCTGTCAGCATGTATTACTGTACCTGTCAGCATGTATTACTACACCTGTCATCATGTATTACTACACCTGTCACCATGTATTACTACACCTGTCAGCATGTATTGCTACACCTGTCAGCGTGTATTACTACACCTGTCAGTGTGTATTACTACACCTGTCAGCGTGTATTACTGTACCTGTCAGCATGTATTACTACACCTGTAAGCATGTATTACTACACCTGTCAGCATGTATTACTACACCTGTCAGTGTGTATTACTACACCTGTCAGAGTGTGTATAGTGAAGACGAGTAAAGGTGAGGCAGGAAACACTCCTTTACCACGAAACAGTTTCTCCATCCTCTCCCCTGAAAACACACGGCTGATTCCACTGATTTGTATGCAGGAAAGAATTAGAAGGACAAGTGTAAGCTGTCCCATGGACTTTTAACCCTCATTGAATACTGAACATACGTCTCCATCCACTCACATTGAAGTTCAATCTAAGTTTTTCTTCTAATTGTTCTACTTGACTTTGGCTCTCACACTTACCTCGGTGGTGTTATCTCCCCTCCTTTTTCATCTTTCTTATAGCTGGGCTGGTGTTTTATACTTCTCCTGTCTTCTGGCTACATCTCCCCTGCACATTTACCAGTTTTAACTACTGCTTCAATTTCAATTTCTATTAGACAATATCTTGTCTGGTCTCTATTGGTATCTATCCTTTTGTGCTTTAACTTTAGTAGCATGTACCCTGTAAGCCTCTAATATTTCATTCATTGATTGTTTTTCTTTCTTAGTGATCCTCTGCTCTTGGCTCTGCCTGCTCCATGTCCATCATTATATAAAAAAAAAAGCACAGAAAACTTGTATTACTTTACAGGAACAAAACGTTTCTCACTAAGTACTCTCGTATCTCTCTTGCCTGCACCTTTCTTTTCCCTAATCTTCTCTATAGCTCGCAAATCCTTACTAACTTACAGATCGGTCTTCTGACTAAACGTGAAGCCACCTACAACAAAATTGCTAGGTTTGCTGCTAATCAGACCTCGTACTCATATCACTGTCACTCTCTTACAGCTTTAAACTGGTTCAATTTCTCTAACCAGCTGCTCTCTTCACTTCTTCTCATTCACTCTGTCCTCCATAAGCCTTCTTTCTGCCCCGGCATTTCCTCTCTCATTTCTCTTTACTCCCCAGCTAGACCCCTCAGGGGTGCTGATCTACAACCCTTAGACATTTATAAACCTAAAAGATCAATAGCCAAAACCTTTATAGCTCCAATCCTGCTCTAGCTTGGAATAAGTTTCCTTTGTTCATTTATAGTATACATCACACACAGGAATTCAAAAAAGCTCTCAAAGGCTACTACTTAACACCTGTAAATGCCA
The DNA here is from genome assembly GCF_019279795.1 of Protopterus annectens. Lineage (NCBI taxonomy): Eukaryota > Metazoa > Chordata > Ceratodontiformes > Protopteridae > Protopterus > Protopterus annectens. Next base: position 1,785,042,988 of record NC_056732.1, read on the forward strand.
ATGTAAAAACAATGCCTGATCTTTCTTTACCTAAATACTTTCTATTCTCATTTTATTGGACCCCTCCTTTCCTTTTCTTCTTTGCTGCTCTTGTCTCAACCTCCTCTAACTTGTTCTATTCCTTGTTCCTGAATCTTTGTCTCCCATGTTGCTTCACCTTCTGTTTACCTTTACACACCTTTTTCTCCTTCTCCCATTAATATCCTACCTTTCCTGAACCCTGCATGTTCGCATCTCTATTGTCCCCTCCTCTGTTGTAGCAATCTATTTGTTTCTTGGGAATTTTTCTTAACTGTTAACAGCAATTTTATTTCACAGACATTGTTTTATTCACATGTATTTTTCTCTGTATTTCACTAATTTATATTGTTATGTTTATTTATTTATTGCATTTGTTGACCAGGAAAGTCCATTGGACCTAAGAAGAGCCCATTTTCAGTGGAGGCCAGGGAGAAAAGCTCTGCAGTATACATAGCAAAGCAACATTGTATACAATAGACAATAAAATACAAATGAACAATGTTGATACATAGAAAATATTTACAAAGCAAGTGTCAACACGATATATGTAACAGAGATTATGCACATGAACTAATAGCATATTAACTTCAGTCAAAGGTGTTAGTGTGTTAGAGAGAAAGAAGTACATAGGATGAAAGTAAGGTGGGAGGTAGATATGTGGAAAATGGAGAAAGTAGAAAGGTACATGATGAGATAGTAGATATGGTAAGGTAAATAGATAGTAGTGAGCAGGAAAGGAAGATGAGGAAGTTTATGGGATATGTGCAGGATAGGGGTATATAGTAGTATGAGGCTAGAAGTACAGGGAGTATGTGCAGGATAGGGGTATATAGTAGTATGTTACTATTATTTAGTCATTTTGATAAACCTCGTTGTTAACTTATGTTACAGTTAGTGGAGATTTTCTTCCTGAGGCCTCTGCTGAAAAAGGGTTCTGGCTCATTTGGACATTCACGGTTAACAAATGTCAATCCAATAAATAATATTACTGCACCTGTTAGCATGTGTGATGATATAGGCAAGCGTCAGCATAGCCAGCTGGTGTTTTGTAAAGAATGATATGTCCTATGAATATCAAACTGATTTATATAAGATGCTTGTGTTACAACTGTATTAGAACTGTATATCATCTGTATTTCAAACTGATTTTGAACAGATGCTTGTGCTGAAAATGTATTTGTGAGCTTTACTTCTGTTGAAATATATCAACAGTGCACCCTGCTGAAATGAAGAGAAATGTACATGTATTATTATAGCTGAATTAAATGTAGATGTTTTAATAGAGGATACTGGCACAGCAGATGTTAACTTTAAGAAAAACAAGGGAAATGTAAATGAGCTGTTAAAGCATTAAAAGACACCCCACTGTGCTGGATAGGACTGGAGACCCTGGGTCTGGGGAAGAGCCTTTGTTCATTAGCACAGTGAAAAGAGGGCCCCAGGCATTGACATAAACATTTGGATGTGTATTGTGGCCATTTGTGCTAAATTCCTGTTTCAGCTTCAAAGGGGAATACTATGAGAACCTAGAGTCAGGTGTATTGTGGCCATTTGTGCTAAATTCCTGTTTCAGCTTCAAAGGGGAATACTATGAGAACCTAGAGTCAGGTGACCAGATAAGGTTATTCTGCCAACCCTTTTAGAAATTATATTTTAGATATTACAAAGAGATATCTTAGAGTATTGAGCATTCTGTTCGAGAAGCCTGACTAGAAAGACCCTCACCCACAGCATCTTGCCTTGTGGTACTAAGTAACTTAACTAGGGAGCAGTAATCCTCTTAGACTCAGTCAGGAATATAGTGAAGCTTAGTTTAGATATTGTTTTTGTTTATTTGTCTGAGTCTGTCCATCAATGTTATTTTCAGTATTTCCTGCGATCTGAATTCTGTGCTTTATTGTGAACATATATTCAGTATTTTCATGTACTTTTTTATTTAATATTAATATATTTAAAAAAAAATATTGTGGCTGGTCCTTGTAGAAAGTATTTAACCTTGGAGAGTGCTTATATTTATTTGGTGACACTGGGTGGGCCACTCCAGAAGGCCTAGCCGTCTTGGTGAACTACTACCATTTGTATTAGTAGTACACAGTATAATTGGATATCCATTTAATTGCCTTCTAGTAACTGATTTGGTGGCAGTGATATCTACCTTATAATCTGGGAAAAGTTAGTAGAGCAAGTAATCTGTGCCAGCCTTTCCCAAGTCTTTGTGTGTGTGTGTGTGTGTGTGTGTGTGTGTGTGTGTGTGTGTGTGTGTGTGTGTGTGTGTGTGTGTGTGTGTGTGTATGTGTGTGAAAATTAAATCTTAAAGACTGTGTGTGTGTCAGCTACTTGGGGGCAGGGACACAAAGCTCTGGGTTTACAGAGAGGGTGCTGGAGGACTTGACTTGGACACATGGCTAATGACCTAACCCTACAACTGTACCAGTGGGGAGTCTTATTGGGGACCTGGAGGGAGACAGATATGGAGGCATCCAGACCCCGGGCTGAGTGTGTTCCCTGTGTGCTCTTAAGGGAAATCATACTTGATGCAGAGAGGTCTGCAGATGGAAATACTGAGTGTATCAATTTGTATTCCAAGTTCTTGTCCCTTTCCATTTTCAGTGGAGAGGATTCAGGCTCCTTGATTACTGACCCAGTGTGGGAACAACACATATTGGTGGCCATCATATATTGATAGCAATGGTAGGTATCATAACATGTATTACTATACCTCTCTCTCTCTCTCTCTAACTAAGGTTTTATGCAAATGTGGCAGTATAGGGAATGGCTAGAGCTAATTATCCATCTGCACATCCACAGAAGTTTTCACTGGAATTGGACTAGCTGGATAGAGCAAGTCAAAGAATCACTTTACCAAGCTATGCATGGAGTAGTGATAAAAATAGACACCATCTTTTGATAGTGTACAACCATTCATTTCTATTGCAGCAGTCAGTCTTTTAGCACCATAACATGTAATGCCATGCATTTCGGTGTTTGGGGTCAGAGGATGTGTTTGTGCATGTAGGGGCATGAATGGGGATACCTTAATGTCTGTGTGTACTTGTTTAGTATATGTATGAAGGCACGTGTACAACAGCAGTGCATGAGTTGGTATGGGGAACACAATCTCAGTTATCTCTAACTGCAGATGTTCTTCGTGTTTCACCGTTGCAGTCATCACACTTGGGTTATCTGCCAGCAGGTAGCTCTCAGTCGGCTTGAATACCAGAGACTTAGTATTTCTGCATCGGTTGCTGTTGCTTTTAGGACTGATGGCAGGTCATCAGGGGTATAAAAACAGGCAGCTGATGCCATTACATCAGTCTTTCTTGCCAAGGAGCCCAAAGCAGATGCAGTTCACATGAGTGCCGGTTGGCTGCTACCTGAGTTTTTGTTTCCGAATTGCTTCATCCTGAAGTTTTCTGAAGCTAAGTACCCCGTTGGGGATCCTTTTTTCTTGCTCTAAACGATGTCAGAAAAAGTTAACAATTGTCTCGCCTGTGGAAAGCAAATACCACACCAAGATTTCCATTCTTACTGCATCACCTGTTTAGGCCCAGACCACAACATACCTTGCTGTCAGTTTTCTGCTTTGTTCATTGCCTGAACTATTCATCGTTGGGCCCTTATTGTAGCTAAATACTTTCGTTCTCAATCTCCATTTTCCAAAATGGCTTCAGTAAGCCATCTGTCTACCAATCTTCTGAAAAAACGTAAGGATAAAGACAGAGACAGACTGCACAGTTCCAAAACTACTGATGACACTTCCGTTAAGCTAGTCGCCATTTCGGTAGTACTCAGTGAGGTGCTTTTGCAGCCCCTGATGCCCACTTTGATGGATTTGCAGGCTGCTACCGAGACCCATTTGGAGTCCAGTATGCTGCGAGACTCTTCTTTGACTATGGAACCTATGGATGTCTCCACCTTGAATGGGTCCGGAGCCACTGTGCAGGCACTGGCTTCCGAGGAAGTTCTTTGCATCACCAATATTTGACACAAACCGACGACTTCCTTTGCATCTTTAGTTTTTTCTAAAACTACAGAGTTTCTAAGGCCAAGAGTATGAGCTACGCCTAAAAAACCGATGACCCAAACTCAAGTGCCTGCTTCCTTGCCACAGTCTCAAATGCTTAAAATGGCAGAAGACCTGATTATGCTGATTAGGGGAATCCAGCCTTCTCCTGCTAAGAAAAAAAGAGACCTGTCGCAGCAGCTTTAAATGACCAAGAGTCCGACGACTTTGAGGTTTTTGAATTTGAAGACATGCCTTTATCTGCCTTTGAGGATTCAGATGCAGAGGAATCCATTCCTCCTGCTTCCCTTCTAGAGGAGTTTTCTTTTGATGAAGCCTTTGTGTTGGAGTGCAGCCTTCTAGCTTATCAGTGGGAGTGGTAAGTACTTGTCTACCACAAGAGGAGTGGTTCTTGGCCCAGGAATTGTAGTTTATTGATCTTTCGGGAAGTTGTCTATCTCTTTCAACTTTCTGGTTTAAAAGACCACACCTGCACTTGTTTCCCATCTTTCCTGTAACTAACCTACTGGAAAGCATTAGAAAGCCTTAAACTGATACAAGCCTTCTAGCTTAAAAGAGAGACTTTGGAGTGATTGAGTATCAGTTTTCTGTATTTTCTTGCTGTACTTAACTGTTTTCCGCCTAAACGCTGATTTTTCCAGCACTTAGTGATTTAAAAGCTTGTTTTTTTTCACATATTGTACTTATTTGACTTTCTGCACTTTTAAAAAGTTGTTTTTTGTTAAAATAAATTGTTTAACTGTTGTAGGCTACACACTAAAGTGCGATAGCCTTTTTTGATCGCTTGTAGTCGTTTAAAGCTGTTTTAAGTGTACTTTTTGCTGTTTTTGCCTTATCTTTTAAAAAAAAAAATTTCTTGTTTCCTGCCTTTCTAAGCTAGTATAGTCCAGTTTTCAGGCTAGTGCTGAATTCAGGGCTGTGTTACAAGTTTCTGAGTTGCCCATACCTTACTTGGATAGAGGGAAGTTTTTCTGTTCACCTGTGAGAGAGGGGAACTTTGAGCAGCCATCTGTCCCTGGAGGAGTGGTTCCAGCCCAGAAGTTAGTAGTTTAAAAACCGCGTTTGCACGTTTTTGTGCACTGGACAGCACTGGTTAGCTAGGGTTAAATTATTCCCGGCTCCACTAAGTCTCCTCTTCAGTTTTTCACTTGAAATTAATCTAACTCTCAACCTAAGCACTCAAAAAGCATCCTACAGTCCAGCACTTGCTCAGACCTAATAGCAAACACTAATATACCCCAACACTTGACTTCCTAGCCGGGCAAGGCTCTTTATCCACCCCTCACCAACCAAGCGGCTAAGCAGCTCACCCTACTATTCAGGCATGACCAAAGGGCAACTTCAGGTGTACTCTTCAGTCCAGCTGGTGAATCTGGGTATCCTGAGGTAATGTTACGACTGCCTCATGTACACAGACAGCCCTCTCCTCCTACCACAAAACACTAACATATGCGAGAGATGCAATTATACAGCCAAACTGGAGGATAAGGCCTCTCCACCCAAGACTGGAACAGACAGTCACGAGGAGAAGGTTAACACTTGCACCACACATCCAGCCTCACATAGACCTGCTAAACCAGCACTGCCAAAAAATACACATAAATACATGAAATCGTACTCTGAGGCTCTAAATAAAAACCTGCAAAAGCATCAGAGAGCTCCAAAGCAGACACCCACAAAACCTGCACCTCCTGTCACAAACCAGACAACACATAAAACACAAAATCAATGTGCCGCACAATCACAGCCCTTAAGGCAAAATAACGTACCTAACACACTAGTAATAGGCAACTCAATAGTCAGGCACACTGATGCCCCACTCACTAGGCTGGACAAGGAGAAGGTTACTGTCAGCTGCCTATCGGGAGCCAGAATCTGCCACATAACACAAGCATTCAGGTCACTCCAGAACAAGTACAAATATGACTCTGTCATTGTTCATGTTGGTGTGAATGACCTGAAATGTACCTCCCTGGACTACATGAAAAGAGACATGGAAGAGCTCTGTGATCATGTAGCCCAGGCGGGTATGACCCTGACCCTGAGTAGCATCCTGCCCTCACCAACAATGATACCTCAGTATAAAGAAAAAATTATCAATTTCAACAATTGGCTAAGCTTCTGGTGTCATTCAAAGGGGATCCAGTGTCTGTCAGCCTGGGATGACATGCTCGACAAGCCACGTTGCTTCACCAGAGATGGCTTGCAGCTGTCACCCCTTGGCTTTCGAATACTGGCCAAGGCTCTTGCTGCCCCCATAGTGCCTTTTTTTAGGCAAGGCTCAAAATTCAAACCCACCACCATAAACAGCACAAGTAAAAAAATGAGGGCTATGCTACTCAACACCAGGAGTTTAAATCTCAAAATGCATGCACTCAAAGCACTCCTAAGTATGGAGAATGTTGACATCTGTGCAGCAGCTGAAACCTGGTTCAAGGCTCCAGAGAGCACTCCAGCACTACTGGGCTACAACTCATACCACACATTTCGGCCACAGACCACGGACCGAAACACAAAAGGAGGAGGTGTATCCATATTCATCAAGGATACTCACACATCCAGGTTAGTGGCGCAGCATGATACCTCTGAGATCATCCATGTGCATCTAACATTGGGCAAATCTGCAATGCAAATTGTGGCCTGCTACAGATCACCCTCCATGACCCCGGACCACCACACCGCCTTTCTGGAGACACTGGAAAACATGAAGGTCCTACCAAACACCCTGATATTGGGCGATTTCAATTACCCTACCATTAACTGGGAAAACTACTTGAGTACAAACTCCCAGGCTCAGCGCTTCTTGGAATTTATCAACTCAAATGCCCTGGATCAGCTGATAAACTCCCCTACCAGAGGCCACAACATATTGGACCTGGTCATCACCAACATGGGCGAGAGGTGTTCCGTACTGGAGGTCAACCCGTCACTGGTTAGATAAGACCATAAACTAATCACCCTGGATGTTCACCCCCCCCCCCCACCACACCCAACCAAGGAAAACACAGTGAAAAACTTTTCTAAAGCAAACTTCACCTTACTTAAGGCAGAGGTGGTAAGTTTCACAGCCCCCACGCTAATGGATAACACTGCCCAAGATGCAGAATCCTTTACAATTGCACTCTATGAGCACCTACAAGGATGCATGGATCGTGCCATCCCTAGCAAGACCAAGACTCACTCCCCTAAGAGAAGGAAACCAGTCTGGTGGACACCTGCCATAAACAGGTTATACAACAGAAGGAAGAAACTAGTTCAGAAAAAAGCAAATCCCAAGAAGGAAAGACATCCCTGATCAGTATCAGTAAGAAACTTAGGTCCCTCATAAAATCATTCAAGGCTAACTTTGAAAGAAAAATAGCCAAGGATTCGAAAGATAACCACAAAGCCTTCTTTAGCTATGTCAAGAATCTAAGTGGCAACTCGCAGATATGCTCTGTGCTAGTGCAAAATAACAAAAAATATACTGAACCTACTGATATTGCCAACATCCTGGCAGATAGATTCAGTGCAAACTTCACCTCCCTCTCACCTTCAAAAGGGCCCACAACAATACCGGAAAAGTGTAGTGTCCCGGAAATCACAGAAGCACAGGTGAAAACAGCCCTTTCAAAAGCCAAAAACACAGCATCAATGGGGCCAGATGGTGTCCCAGGCTGTGTCTTGCACGAACTACAGAGCGAACTAACCCCCCCCCTCCTAAACACGCTGTTTAACCTCAGCCTCTCCACAGGCTACGTGCCCATAGAATGGCGCACAGCAATGGTTATTCTGCTCCACAAAAGAGGGGCCACAACTGACCCTGGTAACTATCGCCCCATAAGCCTGACTAGTCTGGTCTGCAAGGCTATGGAGTCCATCATCATGGAACTCATTAACAAAGACATTGGGAACCTCTAAACACTTGATCTGACACAGTTCGGCTTTGTTAAGGGAAGATCATGCCTACTAACCCTGGTTGACTTCTTTGAGACAGTCACCAAGGCCATAGACGAGGGAAAGGTGGTTCACACAGCCTACCTTGATCTTGCCAAGGTGTTCGACACCATTCCTCACTCGGGTATTATAGAAAAACTCACCAGCCTGAACATAAACCCCTACGTCACAAGATGGGTTGCCAACTGGCTTACAGACAGAACTCACATGGTAAGAATAGCAGGCTCCAGGTCCGACTCTAAACCAGTCACAAGTGGTGTCCTGCAAGGCTCGGTTCTGGGATCCCTACTGTTCGGCATATATTTCTCAGAAGTACAGGCAAACACAGGAGGGCTATAGCTAACCAAGTTCGCCGATGACTGCAAACTGGGAGCTATAATTGACTCTCCGGCTGACATGGACATCCTTCAAAAAGGCCTTACTGAGACAGACACCTGGTGTGAAAGTCATGGCCTCAAGCTAAATGCCATAAAATGTATAGTCATCCCGTTTGGGAAAAACAAAACACCCATGAATTACCACATAGGTGGCAGCTCCCTTAATACAGAAGAGGTAATAAGAGATCTGGGGACCCAGGTAGATAGCAATCTCTCCTTTGACAATCATATTGCCAAAGTAGTTAGGAAATCCTTCTATGTGGCCCATCTAATTACTAAGGGGTTCGCATCTAGAAATAAGGAGGTTATAGTGCCCCTCTACTCATCACTCATCAGACCCATCATAAAGTACAATGCCCCATTTGGGATGTACCTCACAAGACACTTCCAACAGCTGGAAAGACCACAAAAGCACCTGGAAAGACCACAAAAGCACCTCACCAAGAGGATTACTGGCCTCAAACATATGTCCTATGCAGCCCGACTGAAAAAACTCCAGCTGTACTCAGTGGCATATTGCTTACTCAGAGGTGATCTCTGCCTGACTTACAAAGTTATGTCCAACTCAGAATTGATGGACATGCTCCACCTAAAGACATCTAAGTCAATGCGAGCCACGCGCTCTAATGAGCTAAACCTTGCCACAACAATAAATAGAACATGCTGGAGGGATAGATTCCTGTCACAGAGACTCCCCATGCTTTGGAACAAAATTCCTAACTACATTAGGCAGAGCTCCTCACTAACACTCTTCAAGAGAAGCCTTGCTTGGCGAGTGGATGGGTAACAGAAAATACACCCCTGGGATCATTTCATTAGCTCTGCTTGACAGAGGCTCAGTTAATTAATCAATGGGGCAGCGAAAGCCAACACACTCTGGCTAGGCTTGGAAATGCCCTCGGGCAAGTAGCCTAGTACTTACCTATGAACCTATGAACCTATGAAACCCTGCATACTTTGAGAGAGCATCTCCACTGGGAATGCCAGGATTATCCTCAGTCCAAAAAGAAACTCAGGGAATTTTTAGATTTACCACAGCACAGACCCTTAGCTATCCCTCCTGTCTGGATGTTGTAGATGATGTCTTTATGGAATCTAGTCTAACTCCTGATACTTTACCCCCTGCTCCAAGGAAACTAGACAGGTACTATAGAGTCCCTGACTCTCACAAATTTCTTTTCAACAATCCTACTGCTGACCCAGAGGTCATCTCCCAAGGGCCTAAAGGAATTAAAGCAACTACAGCTAGGAATCCCACCCCTTCGGACAGGTATTCCCGACCTTTAGACAGATGGGGTAAAAAAGTATACACCCCTACAACTCTCACCATTAGAGCATTGGATTGCCAGTTCCACATGCTGAAATACCAGCAACATACTATGGAACTTATTAAGCAAAAATTATCTACCTTTCCTGACTGTGCAGAAAATAAAGAATTATGGGAGCTTATGCATTCTACAAGCTAAGTCAGTGAGCATACCCTGTAATGTGGGTCTGACACCCTAGAAGCATCTTGCAGGGCAGCAGTCACAGGTTCTGTACTTATAAGGCATGCTTGGCTTAAGGAACAGACCTTGCCAGACCATGTCAAATCAAAATTACTGGATGTTCCTTTGAACAAGGACAATCTGTTTGGCACCAAAGCAGAAGAGGTTTTAAAAAAGATGGAAGAAAAGGCTAGGTCTATGCAGACAGTCAAATATTTTTTGCAAGTGCAGCCTCCAAGATTCAGTAGGCATTGTCCCTTGAAACATTTGTCCTTTCCAGCCCCTTCAAGGCCACCTCAAACTAGACCCAGGGGAAACAGACTCCCCAGATTACAGTCTCAGAGTATGTAGAGATCTAAGCAGTGGAGTACCTCCACTACTAAATCAGGGAGGGCTAAGCCACCCCTTATGGAAAGAATACACAATGACTTCTCAACTCCACTCCTCACCTCTGCCCAATTGCTCATGTCCCTAGGAGGAAAACTCACCCACCATGCAAAAAACTGGACCTCCATCACCACTGACCGATGGGTCCTCAACATAGCATCCCAGGGTTACAAATTTTATTTCCACACGCTGCCAACCCCAAAAGGGTTCCCAGACCTTCCTCTAAAGTATTCTGGGCCCTCACCTATTCTCTATCTTTATTAACGATCTACATCTAAACATTCCGCAAGCAACCTGCATACAATATGCAGATGATTCAACATTAATTTGCTGTGCTACTTCCTTACCAGAACTCCAATCCCTTACCCAAAATGTATTCCATAAAGTGGAAAGCTGGTTCCTACAGCTCTGCCTTCTCCTGAATGCCAAAAAAACTAAATTATTGCTCTTCAATCCTACAATAAAGTCCTCACAAATTAACCTCACAGTGACATCAAATACCGGTACTGTTAAAACTCCTGAACCTACCACCAAACTCTTAGTTGTAACTATAGACCATAATTTTACCTTCAACTCACACATCAATACCACCATAAAGTCAGTTAACAGAAAGCTAGGCACCCTTTACAGAATTAAACCTTACCTTACCCCTATAGCTAGAACTACTATTGCCCATATCCATCTCATCTCTACCCTCTTCTACACCTCTCCCATTTTTACTAATCTCTCTAAAAGCAACCTCAAGAAACTGGCAGCCACTTATAACAACATAGCCAGATTTGCCACCAACTCTTCATATAGAACCCACCATTGTCATAATCTAAAACTACTAGGATAGCTAGAACTTCAAAATCAACTAATATTTCAACAACTCCTTATCACACACAAAATCCTTTATCATCCAAGTAATACTCCAATATTAACTAGTCTTATCACCCCCTACAAAAATCTCACAACCCTTCAGTCAGCTAACAGATTACTAGTAACTAGACATACATCCAAAAACAAGGCTGGGGACACACTGTTCTCTATGTAGGGAAAACTTGGAACCTACTTCCCATTAAACGCCCATCTCTCTCCTCTACATTACTATTCAAAAAGCAACTTAAAGAATATATTCAAACTCACTGGCTGTACCCTAGCACATATCCTGACTAGAACCTCCCTCCCTCATTTTTATGTGTACCATTCTTTTAACTGCCTATTGTAAACCTCTTATTAACCACTCAGATTTTTTATTGTTCAGCCTACTAATATTACTACTAATTTTTCCCTTTCCTTGAATCTGCTGCCAAGTGAAAATGTGCTTGGCAAGCTCTCTGCTGTATAAACATGTCTCTAACTTAGAGAAGTAATGACCTAGAGCTTGTTAATAGTTGTAAATTATATTGCTACAACTGGTATTTTTTGTTCAGCCTACTGAAGTCATTACTAACATTGCCTTTCCTAGAATCTGCTGCAGAGCCTAAACTTACTTGCAAGCTCTCTACTGCGTAATCATGTCTCTACCTTAAAATACTTGGAACTATAGCTTATTAATGACTGTAAAGTATATTTAGTTCAACTCTCTTATGTAAAATCCTGTTTTTCTTGTCTACATTTTAGTACTGTACTGTTTACTTGTACTTATAGTAAAGCTTTTATCCCCGGGTCTCTACTGAAAATGGACATGTATCCAGCTAGAATAGCCTGGTCAACAAATACAAAAATATAATAAATAAATAAAATAAAATAAAACTAGTGGGCAGAGGCACAAAACCAAGTTCAATCCCTGCTCTCCATAAGGGCAATTCAGCCTGTTCCTGCAGAACAGATAGGCCAAGGTTTTTATTCCAGACTTTTCCTGGTACCCAGAAAAGAGGGCACCTGGCACCCAATCTTACATCTATACATCCTAAACACCTTCCTGGTGGTACCAAAATTCAAAATGCTGACTCTGCAGCAGCTTCTCCCTATGCTGACCAAAGATGCCTGGTTAGCCACCCTAGACCTAAAAGAAGCCTATCTGCACATCCCTATCAGGGACTCATGCAGGAAATATCTACGTTTCAGGGCAGGATCTATGCATTATCAGTTCTCTGCACTTCCCTTTGGCTTATCCACTGCTCCCAGAGTCTTCACTAAATGTCTGGCTCCAGCCATTGCCTATTACAAACAGAGAAAGATTCAAATATACCCTTACTGGGATGGTTGCCTGAGTCTGGCAGACAGTCACGAAAAGCTGTTGCAGCACCTGACATTTGTAAAGGACCTTCTAACCTCCCTGGGGTACACTATCAACAAAAAGAAATAAAAACTAGTACCCAGTCAAAATATTCTATTCCTGGGAGCAAGCTTGGACACAGCATCCCAGATGGCATTCCTTACTCTACAAAAACAAGCCTATCTGACAGGCTACTTTACTCAAATGGCCACCAGAACCCAACTATCTGCAAGGAAAATCCTGCAGTCTTTAGGGTTCATGGCCTCCTGCATTTTACTAATTCCATATGCCAGACTGCATATGAGGAAACTTCAGTGGTACTTAAAAAGTCTTTGGTGCCAACATTCTCTGGACCTGGAAACTATCATATCTATCATGCTTTGTCTCAGGACAGAGGTTCTTTGGTGGGCAGCAGCATGCAACCACAACAAGAGACTTCACTTTACACAACCCCATGCCACCCAGACCCCAATGACAGATGCATAAGATTACGCCAGGGGGCACATCTGGATGGCAGGTGCATTCAGGGCCACTGGAGCCCAAACCAAATTCATCTGCACATCAACCAAAAAGAGATGCTAGCTGGTCAGCATGCTCTGACAGCTTTCAGATCCCTACTCTCACCAGGGCCCCTTTTAATAAAAACTGACAACACCACAGTGATGTGATACGTCAACAAGCAGTGGGGAACCCACTCTTACCCACTCTGCAGGCTAGCCATGATCCTGTGGAACATGGCCTTGGCTATGCATATTTACCTGCAAGCTCAATTCCTGCCAGGCAAACAAAACTCTCTGGCAGACAACTTAAGCAGAAATCTCCTAGACTAACATGAGGGGCAATTAGACCTCAACACCTTCAGCCTTCTAACCCAGAAATGGGGTAACCCAATGTTGGACCTATTTGCCTCCCCCTACAATCACCAGCTCAGCAAATTCTGCACCAGGGCACCTCACAGCAAGGCCTGGAAAGTGGATGCCCTATCCTTTCAGTGGGTAAAACTCAATCTATGCATTTCCCCCTCTGCCTCTTCTTACAAGAGTACTACTCAAGATTAGACAGGAAGGACCAAGGGCAATCTTTATTGCCCCAGACTGGCCATGCCAACACTGGTACCCACTACTGCGCAGTCTGTCACCGGTGCCACCATGGCACCAAACCCAGATCCCAACCCTCCTCACTCAGCAGGAGGGACAGATCTTGCATCCACAACTGCAGACCCTGAACCTTGCAGCCTGGCTTATTCCTTGAATTCTCCTCCAGTGACCAGCCTAAGCAAGCAGGTGCTGGACGTCATTCATGAAGCCAGAAGACCCAGTACAAGGAAATCCTATGCGGATAAGTGAAAAAGGTATTGTTCCTGGATTCACACTACAGGAACGGATACACCACAGCCCTCCTTACCTCTCATCCTGGATTACCTAGCACAACTACTTCACAGAGGCCTGTCCTTCTCTTCCATTAAGATCCATGCCTCTGCCATCTCTGCTCATTACAGCACTAAGCCACCTCTCATCTCACACCTTCTCATCAAGCAGTTCCTGAGTGGGGCTAACAACTTAAGGCCACCAAGAAGAGCCCCCACCCCTGCTTGGGACCTTAACTTTGTGCTGGAAAAGCTCACGCTAACACCCTTTATCCTGCAGCATCAGCAGAGTTAAAATTTCTCTCCTGGAAAACAGTCTTGCTTCTGGCCATCACTTCAGCTAGAAGAGTGTCTGAGCTACAAGCACTTATGGCTGTGGAACCCTTCATTATTTTTCATGCTGACAGGGTCTCCCTCAGGACTAACCCTAATTTTATGCCTAAAGTGGTGTCCACTGTGGCTCTCAACCAATCTGTCCATTTGCCCACCTTTTTCCCTAATCCTCAATATAAGGGGAAAGGATCCTGCACTCTTTATTCATGCACAGACAGCTCAAATTCTACCTTGACAGGACTAAGTCCTTCAGGAAGTCTGACCAGTTAATAGTCAGCTTTGCACCAGGGGCAGAGGGCAAGGCCATATCAAAACAAACCATCTCTAAATGGATAGCACACTGTATCCATTTCTGTTACAAACACCATGGGAAACCACCCCCTTGGGGGTCAGAACGCATTCCACTAGGGCAACTTCAACCTCTACAGCACTCCTCAGGGGAGTCCCTACCAGGGACATTTTGGAAGCTGCTACTTGGAGTTCTGTTCACACATTCACCAAGCATTACCACCTGCATATATTTTCCATATCCAGGGTGGGTTTTGCAGCAGTAGTCATGCAGGGCATACTAGCCAGCTAAACTCTTCTTGACTGTCTCCACCATTTCTTCAGCTTTGGGAATCAACCTAAGTGTGATGACTGCAACAATGAAACATGAAGAACATAGTACAGTTGTGTACACTTACCATAAATGTAGATGTTCGAGTGTATTCACTGTTGCAGTCCTGGTTTCCCACCCTCCATCCCCCTTGTCTCTCTCTCTCACTCACTCTCTCTCTCTCTCCTTCTCTATTTCTCTTACTCACCCCTTGCAGGGCTATTGGTATTTACTTTTTATGGGTGATGTTTTTTCCACCATAACTTAGCTCCCTATTTGGAGGCTCCTGATATTTGGGAAATGAAAAACTGATGTAAGGGCGTTGGCTGCCAGTTTTTATACCCCTAAAGACCTGACGTCAGTCCTGAAGTGACATCAACCGATGCAGAAATACCAAGTCTCTGGTATTCGGGCTGACTGAGGGCTACCTGCTGGCAGATAACCCAAGTGTGATGACTGCAACAGTGAATACACTCGAACATCTACATTTAAGGTAAGTGTACACAACTGTAATTTTCCTGTTTCAGGACATGAGATACTAAGTAACTTCTGCATCATGCTGTGTATTTGTTTAGTATATGTGTGGAGGCAAGTGTATAACAGCACTGCATGAGTTGGTATGGAGAACACTAGCACAGTTACCGCTAGCTGCAGTTTCCTGTTTCATGACTCATAGGCTGCTGTGTGTCTCGGGCTGGAAGTGAACGTCCACATCCCTGCGATCCTGAGTGCCTGCCTTTCCACTCCAAGAAGTCCCTTGGAATCCAAGTTAAGGAACTGAGTCCTGAAGTGGATTTGTTCTTCCTTCCCACTAAGACTGTGCACCCTCTATAGTCCTTGTTTGAAACCCTGCGATCCTGAGTGCCTGCCTTTCCACTCCTAGAAGCCCCGTGGAATCCAAGTTAAGGAACTGAGTCCTGAAGTGGATTTGTTCTTCCTTCCCACTAAGACTGTGCACCCTCTATAGTCCTTGTTTGAAAGTATGTCCTGCTAATGTATTTTTAATTTAAAAACTCCAGGATATTTGTCTTCCCTCCCAAGTTAACCAGCAGCCTACCTAGCCCCCCCTCCAGTAGCAGTTAAGTTGATCCTCTCTCACCCTCTTTCTATATCCTTTGTCCTTAGGATAGCACTCTCCTCTAGATCACCACATCCCAGCTGTGAACTCCTTGCTTGCTCTGTCTCTCGTTCTTCCAGACTTGGTCACTAGGTGGCACCCTATTCACTAGATACCCATATACCCCTTTATTCTCACTAGAGTTCATGTTTTTCCTGCTATCTTTCTAGTCCTAACCCTTTTCTATTTTCTGTACTATATCCATCTTTACTACCCCACTTAGCTACGTAACGACTATTCTATCTCTCCCAATCTACCTATATTTTTCCCTTTACTTTATCTTACAGTCCACTATTACTTGCACTAAACATAGTGCCTCTTTCACTTGTCACTGATTGTTTTCTGTGCCTTGGTGCCCTCTCTAGCTCTTCCCTATTATTTCTACGTTTATTACAGCTGCACCTCTGCCTATACTGCGCTACCCTAGTCTCCTTACTCTTCTTCTTGTTTATTCTTTCTTTCTTTTCTCTAACTCCAAGACCTCTCCTCCCTACTGCCTACACTGCTCTAGTTTAGAGCTCTACACTACCTTTAGACTACTCCTATTCTATCCTAGGTCGCTGCTCTAGTTTAGAGCTCTACACTACCTTTGGGCTACTCCTATTCTATCCTAGGTCGCTGCTCTAGTTTAGAGCTCTACACTACCTTTGGACTACTCCTATTCTATCCTAGGTCGCTGCTCTAGTTTAGAGCTCTACACTACCTTTGGACTACTCCTATTCTATCCTAGGTCGCTGCTCTAGTTTAGAGCTCTACACTACCTTTGGACTACTCCTATTCTATCCTAGGTCGCTGCTCTAGTTTAGAGCTCTACACTACCTTGGACTACTCCTATTCTATCCTAGGTCGCTGCTCTAGTTTAGAGCTCTACACTACCTTTGGACTACTCCTATTCTATCCTAGGTCGCTGCTCTAGTTTAGAGCTCTACAGTACCTTTGGGCTACTCCTATTCTATCCTAGGTCGCTGCTCTAGTTTAGAGCTCTACACTACCTTTGGGCTACTCCTATTCTATCCTAGGTCGCTGCTCTAGTTTAGAGCTCTACACTACCTTTAGACTACTCCTATTCTATCCTAGGTAGCTGCTCTAGTTTAAAGCTCTACACTACCTTTGGGCTACTCCTATTCTATCCTAGGTCACTGCTCTAGTTTAGAGCTCTACACTACCTTTAGACTACTCCTATTCTATCCTAGGTCGCTGCTCTAGTTTAGAGCTCTACACTACCTTTGGACTACTCCTATTCTATCCTAGGTCGCTGCTCTAGTTTAGAGCTCTACACTACCTTTGGACTACTCCTATTCTATCCTAGGTCGCTGCTCTAGTTTAGAGCTCTACACTACCTTTGGAATACTCCTATTCTATCCTAGGTCGCTGCTCTAGTTTAGAGCTCTACACTACCTTTGGACTACTCCTATTCTATCCTAGGTCGCTGCTCTAGTTTAGAGCTCTACACTACCTTTGGACTACTCCTATTCTATCCTAGGTCGCTGCTCTAGTTTAGAGCTCTACACTACCTTGGACTACTCCTATTCTATCCCAGGTCGCTGCTCTAGTTTAGAGCTCTACACTACCTTTAGACTACTCCTATTCTATCCTAGGTCGCTGCTCTAGTTTAGAGCTCTACACTACCTTTAGACTACTCCTATTCTATCCTAGGTCGCTGCTCTAGTTTAGAGCTCTACACTACCTTTGGACTACTCCTATTCTATCCTAGGTCGCTGCTCTAGTTTAGAGCTCTACACTACCTTTGGGCTACTCCTATTCTATCCTAGGTCACTGCTCTAGTTTAGAGCTCTACACTACCTTTGGGCTACTCCTATTCTATCCTAGGTCGCTGCTCTAGTTTAGAGCTCTACACTACCTTTAGACTACTCCTATTCTATCCTAGGTCGCTGCTCTAGTTTAGAGCTCTACACTACCTTTGGACTACTCCTATTCTATCCTAGGTCGCTGCTCTAGTTTAGAGCTCTACACTACCTTTGGACTACTCCTATTCTATCCTAGGTCGCTGCTCTAGTTTAGAGCTCTACACTACCTTTGGACTACTCCTATTCTATCCTAGGTCACTGCTCTAGTTTAGAGCTCTACACTACCTTTGGACTACTCCTATTCTATCCTAGGTCGCTGCTCTAGTTTAGAGCTCTACACTACCTTTGGACTACTCCTATTCTATCCTAGGTCGCTGCTCTAGTTTAGAGCTCTACACTACCTTTGGGCTACTCCTATTCTATCCTAGGTCGCTGCTCTAGTTTAGAGCTCTACACTACCTTTGGAATACTCCTATTCTATCCTAGGTCGCTGCTCTAGTTTAGAGCTCTACACTACCTTTGGACTACTCCTATTCTATCCTAGGTCGCTGCTCTAGTTTAGAGCTCTACACTACCTTTAGACTACTCCTATTCTATCCTAGGTCGCTGCTCTAGTTTAGAGCTCTACACTACCTTTGGGCTACTCCTATTCTATCCTAGGTCGACATCCTCTCTTCCTTACTACGCCTACATTACCCCAGTCCTATGGTCGTTTCTAACCCGGACTACCTGTAGTTTCTTGTTTGAACCCATACCTATCATACCTTTTTTCCTGAGCCCTGTGAGCTTCTTAGTTTCAAGATCTTGCGATCACTGTTATCCCCTTCTGCTCTCTATTAACCCCAGGCCACCCCTCCCCTCTTTTCCCCTCCCCCTTCTATCCATTTCCAGTCTCATATTACAAATATACCCCCTCAAAGCGGCTCCATCCCTATTACTTTCCCCTTAGGCTGCTGTGTGTCTCGGGATGGAAGCGAACGTCCACATGTGAGTACATAGCTGCATTCTTAAGATGGTATTTCGTATGTTTGTTTAATTTTATGCAACACTCATTTTTGTTGTCTGTATGATTTTATGTATCTCGCATTGTTGGTCGCACTTTACTGAACCTGTACCATTAGTTTCTGCTGCTACACTACCTGTCCTAAGATAATTGCGTCGCTGGGACCCACGTGGAGTGCTTTTCAACTGGGCAATTAACTAAGCTGGTAAAACTTTACTTCTTTATATCTAGCTTCTGCTTAGGCATTCCATTGGCGGTTTTGTCAAACGCAAACTATATAGATGGTATATTTGTTCTCTGTTGGTGGCTTACTTCAGACATGTTGTTTTTGTAGACAACTACAGTGAGTACCGAGCCTGTATACCCTACTACTTTATATCGGGCTTCGCTTAAGCGCTCTCTTGGTAGATTTGTATTTTTCTTCCTTAAGTTGGATACACTATAGCTCTCTGCTGCTGGTTTATTTTAGACATGTTGTTTGGTAGGCAACTACAGTAAGTTAGCGGCTTCAATATAACTCCCATCCAAGCAGCTTATATAGCTTATTCTAGTGACTCATGCTTGCTTTATGAATCACCCTTTAAGCAGCTTCTATATCGGGCTGTGTTTGCTTCGCTGCTCACTCTAGCATCCACGTGGTTCCCAACTACGCAGTATCTATATTCTTAGGCTGGAAGTGATATTGCATATATAATACTTGCAATACTAATGAATGTAAGCTGATTTATAACAAAACTGTTACATTTCTGTCTATTGATAATACCGCTAGTTTTCTAGCTCCCTTTCAGCTCCTAATTTCTTAATACAGGTGTTTGTGGCCAGATAGTATGTTGTTGCCAAGGCTAACTTTATGTTGTACCTAAACAGACATATTGCAAAAAAACTGCTGTTGCTATGGCTAACTTTATGTTGTACCTTAACACACATTCTGCACAAAACTGTACTGATTGTGTGTTCTGCTCTGTATTAACCCTTCTCTGGTGTGCTTGTTGTCTCTTATATACACCCTTTGACTGTTGAATTTACCTACTTATCTTCTCTCTCTTCCTCATATTTTACCAGCCCTGCGATCCTGAGTGCCTGCCTTTCCACTCCTAGAAGTCCCGTGGAATCCAAGTTAAGGAACTAAGTCCTGAAGTAGATTTGTTCTTCCTTCCCACTAAGACTGTGCACCCTCTATAGTCCTTGTTTGAAAGTATGTCCTGCTAATGTATTTTTAATTAAAAAACTCCAGGATATTTGTCTTCCCTCCCAAGTTAACCAGCAGCCTACCTAGCCCCCCCCCCTCCAGTAGCAGTTAAGTTGATCCTCTCTCGCCCTCTTTCTATATCCTTTGTCCTTAGGATAGCACTCTCCTCTAGATCACCACATCCCAGCTGTGAACTCTTTGCTTGCTCTGTCTCTCGTTCTTCCAGACTTGGTCACTAGGTGGCGCCCTATTCACTAGATACCCATATACTCCTTTATTCTCACTAGAATTCATGTTTTTCCTGCTATCTTTCTAGTCCTAACCCTTTTCTATTTTCTGTACTATATCCATCTTTACTACCCCACTTAGCTATGTAACGACTATTCTATCTCTCCCAATCTACCTATATTTTTCCCTTTACTTTATCTTACAATCCACTATTACTTGCACTAAACATAGTACCTCTTTCACTTCTCACTAATTGTTTTCTGTGCCTTCGTCCCCTCTCTAGATCTTCCCGCTCCGTTCGCCCTGCGGGCTCACTCCGCTCCCCTACTCTACCCCCAATTCCCACCCACCCCCAGTAACCTTAAACTTATACTTCCTCAGCCACACCCCCAATTTCCTCACAACCTATCACAACTCCAGCCTCATTCACACCTACATACTCTCAACTCCCTTCTTACTATCACACCCAATTCCATACCATCAAAGCACTACTAATTTCCAACCTTGCTAAGCTCTCCAAACTAAACATGCCCCTGACATTTAAACCACTTTTCTTACCCCTACTCCTTAACATTCTACTTCTATACTATACACTTACTTCCTATGAACACCACACCCTTAGCAGATCTCCTAGCTTAGATAAACACACAAGCTCTGTCCTTCTTCTAGCCAAACAAACATATATTAACCTCCTGGCATCTTACCCTTACATTCCCCCTCACTACCACAGGATACTCCTTAACAAGTATCATACTACTAGAAAGTTCTACCTAATACCCTATAAACATTTGAAACTATTATCATTCCCTCTTTCACTCTTATTGTCACATGGGGACATTCACCCCAAACCTGGCCCACACAATTCCCTCCTCCACACCCTCTCAAACCAAGCTACAAACAACGTGAGCTCTCCTTTCTCTTCTAACTCCCTGTCAATAGCACACCTAAATATTCATAGCATCAACAATAAAATTACACAACTCCATGCTTTAATTGACCTTTACTCATTTGATATCCTCTGCCTTACTGAGACCTGGCTTAAACCAGGTACCAAAGACAATGAAATTATTCCTCCTGGCTATAGCATTTTAAGGAAAGATCGTCTGAACAAAAAGGGTGGGGGAGTTGCCTTACTTTATAAATCTGTACTGCAAGTGACCTCAATTGACTCCCAACCTCCATCCCCTGCCAATGCTGAAATACTCTGCAGCAAATTCCAAGTAAATAAAAGCAAAGCCATATACATAATATGTTCCTACATCCCTCCTGGTAACAACCTAAATACTCTTGAAAACATACTTAGCTGGCTCTCCTGTTACTTCCCCCAGGAAACTATTATCTTAGGAGACTTTAATATCGATTGGAACTCCTGCATTTCCCCAAAACCCACCCATCACCTCAACCTCTTTAGCTTTCAACAAACCATAAACTCTCCAAATAGGATTCACAAATCTACCAATAAACAAGCCATCCTGGACTGGATATTGGTCAACAATAATCCCCTCTCATACAATACTGGAATACTCCCAGACAATATCAGCGACCATCTTCTTACGTACATCACAAAACAGAAAAACAACAATCTCAAGCAAGCTATCTTTCGTACTATACGTAACAAAAAAAACTTCAACCTTCCGTCTTTCCTTAATGAACTTAATGTATGTAACTGGTCAGCTCTAAAACACCTCCCACTTGATGAAGCAGTTACCCATTTTAATAATACATTCCTCCAAATTCTTGAGCGTCACGCCCCCTCACGCTTAATTAGAACAAGAACCAAAGCTGCCCCATGGCTTTCTAAAGAACCCAAGAAAACAATGCTATTAAGGAATAAACTGTGGGTAAAATGGAGAGCTACTAAAAACCCAGCTGACCATCAAAACTTCAAACACCTCAGAAATACTACAAAAAAACTCACCCATCTTGACAAAAAAAATTATTACCTTCAATATCAACAAAATCAAAACCATAACCCCAACAAATTCTGGTCAGGAATCAATAAACTGCTCTACCCAGGGAATACCAAAACACCTACTCCAGCTAACTTAGCTCAGACCCCCCCCAATACAATAGCCAATATATTCAACAACTTCTTCTCAGAAACAGTCACCACTCTAGCAAAGACCATGACTCCCCCCACCTCCCTTCAAAAGGCCTCTCCTCAAAATAACACCCCCACTTTAAAATTTAATACAGTCTCCACAACCCACATACGTAAGTTACTCTCAAAACTTAAACCATGCACTCCTTCAGCTGACCAACTACCAGCTGAATATCTGCAACTAGCAGCAGCAGGACTAGCATAGCCAGTCTCTATCTTAGTTAACAGAACCATAACCGAATCAACTATTCCTTCCCTCTGGAAAGTCTCCCATATCATTCCCCTGCATAAAGGAGGTACCACAAATGAACTTTCTAATTTCCGCCCTATAGCCTTACTATCACCTTTATCTAAAATTATGGAACGCTGTATACACCATCAACTTTTACACCATCTTTTACATAATAGCCTACTTGCAGACTCCCAACATGGTTTCCGACCTTTCCGTAGCACGTCCACTGCACTTCTCTCCTTCACAGATACCATCAACAAAAATCGCAATAACAATCTATTTTCCTCTTCTTTATTTCTTGACCTCTCTAAAGCCATCGATATGGTTAACCATCAACTTTTACTTGACACTCTGACATCTTTCTCACTTGACTCTTCGGCATTGCACTGGCTCAACTCTTATTTGAAATATAGGAAACAAGCTGTCCTATGGGACAGCCATCTATCCTCTCAGCTCCCAGTCACTATCGATGTCCCTCAAGGATCCATCTTAGGTCCCCTTCTCTTTTCCATATTTATAAACAACCTGTCTACTTCACTCCCAACATCCACTTGTATTCAGTATGCAGATGATTCAACTATCATCTGTTCTGCTGCATCTCCAGCTGTACTTCATTCTTCGACACAAAAAATATTGTCAGCTGCTGAAAAATGGTTCCAAAATATCTGTCTCCTCCTCAACCCCAAAAAAAACAAATTATTATTCTTCTTCCCAACCCCTAAGTCTGCCCCTTTTTCCTTTTCTATTGTGTCTAAGAATGGCACTATCATTTCACCTGATTGTTCCACTAAACGTCTAGGCTTTACAATAGATAATCAACTAAACTTTGATTACCATATTGACCTAACCATCAAAACAGTTAATAAAAAGATAGATGCCTCTATAGACTCAAGCCCTTTCTTACTCCTACCACCAGGGTGTCTCTTACCCGAACTCATCTCATCTCTACGTTATTGTATGCCTCTCCATCTCTTATGAACCTGTTAAAATCTAAACTTCAAAATCTTCCCACAGCCTACCATAGCATTGCCAGGTTTGCCTCAGGCTCCCCATTTCAAACCCACCATTGTGTTAATCTCAAAAAGCTCGGCTGGCTAGAACTACAAAATCTTATTCTCCTACATCAACTAGTTATTACCTTTAAAATACTCCATTACCCTACTAATACACCCATACTTAATAAGCTTATTGCCCCTTACAAGAATCTTATTTCACCTCATTCAGCTAACAAACTACTAGTTGCGACTCTCAAATCACACAATAAAGCTGGTGACTCCTTGTTTACAAATGTTATTGGCTCACACTGGAATAAACTTCCCACAGAACTGACCACTCTAGGCTCAGCACAACTTTTCAAGAAACAACTAAGGAACTATTTCAAATCTCCCTGGCTATGTCCTTGCTCTAATCCTGACTGACCTCAGCATTCCTACTCTCCTTACAGTTCTCTACTCTACTGTTCGACTTGTCACTATCACTAGCGTTACCCCCTCTTTAGCTCACCTTGAGTTTCACTTCCATTTTAATTTTCATAAAACACCTTTTTCTCTTTCTACTTGATACACTTTTACAAACAGTCATCTATCCTTTCTGTTTTAAACCTATACCTTGCTCCCTGCGGAACTTTCTGTTTCTTAAAAATAGTGCCCTGGCGCTAAAAGTTTTTATCATTATTATAAATACTGTAAATATTTCTATAGACTCAGGGGTGAGTCACTATTTTCTCTCCTTCAACATTAGTATGATTGCATGGTTAAGATTATAGAACTAGGAATCCTCACTGTTTTGTCTGTATTCTGTTGTATTTCCTTCTATACTATTACTAAGCTAATTAGCTCTTTTTTACATGCCTATAATATTTTTATCCTACTGTGCTGTTTTTAAGTACCTTTTTTATGTTTGGCACTAGTATATAGTGGAGCTTTTCTCCTCGGGCCTCTACTGAAAATGGACATGTATCCAGCCAGACTAGCCCGGTCAACAAATGTAAAATAAAAATGTAAAATAAAATAAAATAAACAAAAATGACATGAGATACTAAGTAACTTCTGCATCATGCTGTGTATTTGTTTAGTATATGTATGGGGGTATGTGTACAACAGCAGTGCATGAGTTGGTATGGGGAACACTAGCACAGTTACCTCTAACTCCAGTTTCCTATTTCAGAACATGAGATACAAAGTAACATCTGCATCATGCTGTGTATTTGTTTAGTATATGTACGGAGGTATGTGTACAACAGCACTGCATGAGTTGGTATGAGGGAACACTAGCACAGTTACCTCTAACTGCAGTTTCCTGTTTCAGGACATGAGATACTAAGTATTTCTGCATCATGCTGTGTATTTGTTTAGTATATGTATGGAGGCATGTGTACAATAGCAGTGCATGAGTTGGTATGGGGAACACTAGCACAGTTACCTCTAACTGCAGTTTCCTGTCTCAGGACATGAGATACTAAGTATTTCTGCATCATGCTGTGTATTTGTTTAGTATATGTATGGAGGCATGTGTACAATAGCAGTGCATGAGTTGGTATGGGGAACACTAGCACAGTTACCTCTAACTGCAGTTTCCTGTTTCAGGACATGGGATACTAAGTAACTTCTGCTTCATGGTGTGTATTTGTTTAGTATATGTATGGAGGCATGTGTACAACAGCACTGCATGAGTTGGTATGGGGAACACTAACACAGTTACCTCTAACTGCAGTTTCCTGTTTCAGGACATGGGATACTAAGTAACATTTGCATCATGCTTTGTATTTGTTTAGTATATGTGTGGAGGCAAGTGTACAACAGCACTGCATGAGTTAGTATGGGGAACACTAGCACAGTTACCTCTAACTGCTGTTTCCTGTTTCATGACATGAGATATTAAGTAACGTCTGCATCATGCTGTGTATTGGTTTATTATATGTATGGAGGTATGTGTACAACAGCACTGCATGAGTCGGTATGGAGAACAATAGACCAGTTACTTCTAACTGCAATATGCTATTTCAGGACATGATATACTAAGTAACTTCTGCATCATGCTGTGTATTTGTTTAGTATATGTATGGAGGCACATGTGCAACAGCACTGCATGAGTTGGTATGAGGAACACTAGCACAGTTACCTCTAACTGCAGTTTCCTGTTTCAGGATATGAGATACTAAGTAACATCTGTATCATGCTGTGTATTTGTTTAGTATATGTATGGAGGTACGTGTTCAACAGCACTGCATGAGTTGGTATGGGGAACACTAGCACAGTTACCTCTAACTCCAGTTTCCTATTTCAGAACATGAGATACAAAGTAACATTTGCATCATGCTTTGTATTTGTTTAGTATATGTGTGGAGGCAAGTGTACAACAGCAGTGCATGAATTGGTTTGGGGAACACTAGCACAGTTACCTCTAACTGCAGTTTCCTGTTTCAGGATATGAGATACTTAGTAACTTCTGCATCATGCTGTGTATTTGTTTAATATATGTATGGAGGTACGTGTACAACAGCAGTGCATGAGTTGGTATGGAGAACACTAGCACAGTTACCTCTAACTGCAGTTTCCTGTTTCAGGACATGAGATACTAAGTAACTTCAGCTTCACGCTTTGTATTTGTTTAGTATATGTATGGAGGCATGTGTACAATAGCAGTGCATGAGTTGGTATTTGGAACACTAGCACAGTTACCTCTAACTGCAGTTTCCTATTTCAGGACATGAGATCTAAGTAACTTCTGCTTCATGCTGTGTATTTGTTTAGTATATGTATGGAGGCACGTGTACAACAGCAGTGCATGAGTTGGTATGGGGAACACTAGCACAGTTACCTCTAACTGCAGTTTCCTGTTTCAGGACATGAGATACTAAGTAACTTCTGCTTCATGCTTTGTATTTGTTTAGTATATGTATGGAGGCACGTGCACAACAGCAGTGCATGAGTTGGTATGGGGAACACTAGCACAGTTACCTCTCTGACTGCAGTTTCCTGTTTCAGGACATGAGATACTAAATAACTTCTGCTTCATGCTTCTCTCTTTTGTCTGTGCACTGCATTTGTATCATTGTAGCACTACTAGGCTTGGAGGAGATGCACAAATACCACTTGTGATAACATTACTCAATCCTGGGGAGGATTTCTTCAGAGTTTCAAGTATTATTGAGTCTTTGAATACAGACCAAGTCTCTTAGTGGGCAGGGAGTGAGTGTTTGGTATCTACTTCTCTGAAGTACAGGCTAACACAGGCCTCTGTCTAATGAATTTCACAGATGACTGCAAACTAGGCGCCATAGTCAAGTCCCCAAATGATGTAGGCATCGTACAGAAGGGCCTCACTGAGACAGATGCCTGGTGTTAGAGGCATGACCTCAAGCTCAATGCGAAAAAGTGCATTGTCATCCCCTTTGGTAAAAACTCTGTACCCATGAGCTACCACATAAACGGCAGTCTACTTAACACCAAATGTGTGATAAGAGACTTTGGAACCCAGGTGGACTGTAGTCTCTCCTTTGATAATCACATCGCCACAGTAGTCAGGAAATCCTATGTGGCACACCTCATCACAAAAGGGTTCTCATCCAGGAAAAAAGTGGTCATTGTTCCCCTCAACTCGGCACTCATTAGACCCATTATAGAGTAGAGCGGCCCTTTTGGAATGTACCTCATAAGACATCTGCAGCAGCTGGAAAGGCCACAGAAGTACTTCACAAACAGGATTACTGGCCTCAAACAGATGCCCTACACTGACCATCTCAAAAATCTCCAGCTTTACTCTGTAGCATATCGCCTACTTCGAGGAGATCTCTGCCTAACATATAAAGCTATTTCAAACCCAGAGCTGTTGGACATGCTACACCTAAAGAATTCCCATTCCCTCCAAGCTACACCTAAACCTTGTCACCACAATAAACAGGACATGCTGGACTGATATATTCCTGTCCCAGAGATTTTCTGTACTCTGAAACAAGTTACCCATCTATGTCAAGCAAAGTTCCTCATTAGCACTCTTCACGAAAACTCTTGATGAGTGGATGGGAAATAGGAAATACACCCCGGGATCACTTCTATGGCTCTGCTCGACAGGGGCACAGGAAATGAACTTCCTTGGGTGGTGTAAGCCAGGGAACCTTGTTGAATAGACTTACTTAGGCCCTTGGGCTGATAGCCTAGTACCTACCTATGAACCTATGAAATAGAAGTAAGGACTGGGCCAATGTTAATATACTTGCAACTTCTTAGAAGAAATTACTTATTACAGAATGAAGATGGCGAGGGTAACTTTGAGCTACAAAATGCTATGAAACAATAGTGCGCTGAAGCAATTACAGTAAAGGTATGCATGGAAATATGACTTAAAAGGTGAACCACATTAAAAAGTAGAATGAGCTGAAGGCAGAGAACTAAATGTTGTACTTGTATGATCTAAATTTTTCATCTACATGACTACACATTATGCACATGTATTAACACAAAAAAACATATTCTCCCTGTAGAATAAGTGTATGTGTTGTACCTTTAAGAAGCATTTCCAAGGACTGGACATGCATATAAATAGCAAGCATGTGCTAGCTTCAGTACCATTTTGAGAGTGCAGCCAGAGTGTGAACATGTATGAGAGAGACATACCTCTCAACCATGCCAAATTCCTTGGCAAATACTGGTTTTGAGGGCAAAATATTGGGGTGCCACGAATTCCTGAGTGGCCCCTTTAATTTCTGATTTCCCAGGGGTTTTTTTTTTTGGACTATTCATGACATCATCACCAGTCCGTGGGTTTTATTCAGGCAGTGCAGACAAGACAGTACTTTTCTTCCCCCAGCTCCGGTAAGGCTTACGCATAAAAAAAAGACTTTAACTGTTTACTTTATTTATATTACCAGTGTTCTTCTTACACTGAGTTTACTAATTCTTTTTTATGTGCGGAATGTGTGGCACTTTGATTTCTCGCTGCACGAGAGAAAGTGGAGCTGCATCGATACTGCACTGCTAGTTCGTTTGCAATTTGAATGTCATTACGATTGCAGTGTGTGTGCCAGTTCCTTATTCTGAATGTTATTATGAGGCCGCGATTTGAATGTTGTTACGACTTACCTAGTACCTACTGTCTAGCTGAACTGGAGTGTGTCATTTCTTTTTGCTGCAATTTGATTGTTGTTATGAGCCCTACCTACTGCCTAGTTAAATTGTAGTGTGCCAGTTCAATTCCTTTTTGCAGTGTGTCAGTTTTTTTTTGCAAAGTTATTATGAAACCTAGTGGAGTGTCTCAACTGGAGTGTGTCAGTTCCTTCTTGATGCAATTTGATTGTTGTTACGAGCCCTACTGCCTAGTTCTAGCTCAATTTTCTTTTTAAATGAGAGAGACCTAACTCAAACAAGAAAGACCTAACTCAAACAAGAGAGACCTAACTCAAACAAGAGAGACCTAACTCAAACAAGAGAGACCTAACTCAAACAAGAGAGACCTAACTCAAACAAGAAAGACCTAGCTAAATTTTCTTTGCAATGTTATTACGAGACTGTTTTCTTTGCAATGGAGTGTCAGTTCCTTTTTGCTGCAATTTAAATGTTGTCACAAGCCTTGCCTACTGCCTAGCTAAATTGGAGTGTGAGTTCAGTTCCTTCTTGCAGTGTTATTACGAGACCTTGTGGAGTGTGTTTTCGGCTCTGATAAGGGAAATGATTTCTCGCTGCATTAAGTGAACTAAACTGCTTCTTATATGTACAAGACAGAGTTTTTTTGCAATTTGATTAGCTAAGTAAACTTAACTGCTTCTTATATGTACAAGAGAGAGTTCCTTTGAAATTTGTTTAGCTAAGTGAACTGAACTGCTTCTTATCCCCTTTGGGAAAAAAACATGTACCTGTGAATTACCACATAGGTGGCAGTACACTAAACACCAAAAGTGTGATAAGAGACTTAGGGACACAGGTGGACAGTGGTCTCACCTTCAATAACCACATTGTCACAACAGCTAGGAAATCTTTCTGTGTGGCACACCTCATCACTAAGAGCTTTTCATCCAGAAAAAGGAGGTCATTGTCCCACTGTACTCATCCCTCATTAGACCCATTATAGAATACAACACCCCATTTGGTATGTACCTCTCAAGAGATCTGCAACAACTGGAAAGGCTGCAGAAATACTTCACTAAAAGAATCACAGGCTTAAAGCAGCTGCCCTATGCTGACCATCTAAAAAAGCTCCACATATACTCTGTCGCATATCGTCTACTCAGCGGTGATCTCTACTTAACATACAAGGCCATGTCAAACCCTGAGCTGTTGGACATGCTACACTTAAAGAAATCCCAATCCCTCAGAGACACACGCTCCAGGGATCTAAACCTTGTCATCACAATGAACAAAATATGCTGGAGGAATAGGTTCCTGACCCAGAGACTCCCCAGACTCTGAAATAAACTGCCCATACATGTCAAGCAGAATACTATTCTAGCATGTCCAAAGGTCAGTTGTCAATCTCCTCTCCGGTCCAGCTGGTGAACCTGGGAATCTTGAGGCAATGTTACAACTGCCTAATGTACACAGACAACCCTCTCCTCCTCCCAACAAATTCCAACACATGTGAGAGATGCAACCATATAGCCAAACTGGAGGCTAAGCTCTCTCAACTCAGTACTGGCGTAACCAGTCAGGAGGAGAAGGAAACCACACTCACTACAATTCCAGTCTCACATAGACCTACCACGACAGCAAACCAAACACATAAACACACAAAACATACTAGGAGGCTCTAAATAAAAATCTGCCTAAGCAGCAAAGACCTCAAAGCAGACACCCAAGCAACCGCTACCCCAAAACAAAACACATGCAACACATAGCTCACAAAGCCAGTGTGCCGAACAGTCACAGCCCTTAAGGCTAAACAACACACCTGATACACTTGTAATAGGTGACTCTATCATCAGGTACACTGGCGTCCCGCTCACCAGGCTGAACAAGGAGAAGGTCACGGTGAGCTGCCTATCGGTGCTAGGATCCGCCACATAACACAAGCACTCAGGTCACTCCAAGGCAAGTACAAATATGACTCAGTCATTGTCCATGCTGGTGTGAATGACCTGAGACGTACCTCCCTGGACTACATGAAAAGAGACATAGAGGAGCTCTCTGGGCATGTAGCCCAGGCCGGTATGACCCTGACCTTGAGTAGCATCTTACCCTCACCAAGAATGATGCCACAATATGAAGACAAGATGATCAGTTTCAACAATTGGCTTAAGTATTGGTGTCATTCAAAGGGGATCAATGCCTGTCAGCTTGGGATGATATGCACGACAAGCCACGATGCTTTGCTAGGGACGGCTTGCACCTGTCACCCCTGGGCTTTCGGATATTGGCAAAGGCTCTTGCTACCCCATAGTGCCTTTTAGGCAAGGCTCAAAAGACAAACCCACCTCCATAGGTATCACAAGGGATAAGAAACTAAGAGTAATGCTACTCAACGCTAGAAGTCTAAACCTCAAGATGCCTTTTCGACGACGAAACTCTCCTTAGCATGGAGAACATCGATATCTGTGCAGTAACAGAAACCTGGTTCAGGACTCCCGAGAGCACCCCAGCACTACCAGGTTATGCCTCATACCATGCTTTTCGGCCCCAAAACTTGGACCGAACCACAAAAGGAGGGGGAGTATCGATATTCATCAAAGATACCCACACCTCCAGGTTGGTGGCAAAGCACGAAGCATCAGAGACTATCCATGTGCAACTAACAGTGGGTAAAACTGCCTTCCAGTTTACCACCCTCCCAAACCCAGGAACCCCACTCGGCCTTCCTGAAAACACTGGAAAATATGAAGGTCTCTCCAAACACCATTATACTGGGCGACTTCAACTACCCAAACATAGATTGGGAGCATTACTCTAGCTCCAACACCCTTGCCCAAAGGTTCCTAGAATTCATAAACTCAAATGCTATGGAACAACTTGTTACCACTCCCACAAGAGGGGAAAACATACTGGACCTGATCATCACCAACATGGGGACTCTATGCTCCAGACCAGAAGTGTATCTCTCACTGGTAAAATCAGACCATAAACTGATCTCATTGGATATTCACATCCCGACCCCACCCCCTGCCCAGAAAACCACAGTGAAAAACTTCTCTAAAGCAAATTTCACACTCCTCAAAACCGAGGTGGAATCCTTCAAAGCCCCCGGGCCTGTGGAAAATACGGCCCAGACCGCAGAATCCTTTATAAATGCATTCTATGAACACCTTCAGGAATGCATGGATCATGCAATCCCAAATAAAACCAAGACCCAATCCTCCAAAGGCAGACGACCTGTCTGGTGGACCCCAGCCATAAACAAACTATACAATAAAGGAGGAAGCTACTACATGATAGAGCAAAATCCCAAAAAGGGAAGGCATCTCTGATCAGTATTAGCAAAAAACTAAGGGCACTCATAAAATCGTCAAAGGCCAGCTTCAAGAGAAAAATTGCACAGGACACTAAAGATAATCACAAGGCTTTCTTTAGTTATGTTAGGAACCTGGGTGGGAATTCCCAGATATGCTCAGAATTAGTCCAAAATGACAAAAAATACACTGATCCCACAGACATTGCCAACATCCTAGCTGACAGGTTCAGCGCAAACTTCTACCCTCCCCACCAAAGGGCAAATATCTATCCCAGCAGAGTGCTGCCCCCCTGACATCTCAGATGCTCAGGTGAGAGCTGCCCTCTCCAAAGCAAAAAACACAGCATCAATGGGACCAGACGGTGTCCCAGGCTGCGCCCTACACGAACTCCAAGAGCTAAACCCAAACATAAAACAACTGTTCAATCTCAGCCTTACTACAGGATATGTACCCCAAAGAGTGGCGTACAGCAACAGTGGTCCCTCTCCACAAAGGTGGTGCCTCAACGGACCCTGGAAACTATCGCCCCATAAGCCTGACTAGCTTGGTCTGCAAAGCTATGGAAAGGATCATCATGGACCTCATAAATAAAGATATTGGGGACCTAAAGACACTGGATCCTACCCAGTTTGGCTTTGTTAAGGGCAGATCCTGCCTCTTAAACCTGGTTGACTTCTTTGAAACAGTCACCAAGGCCATTGACGAAGGGAAGGTGGTCCACACAGCCTATCTGGACCTCGCAAAAGCCTTCGATACAATACCCCACTCAGGCATTATAGATAAGCTCACCAGCTTAAATATAAACCCTATGTCACTAGATGGGTTGCAAACTGGCTCAAGGACAGAACCCACATGGTTAGAATTGCTGGAGCCATGTCAGACTCCAAACCAGTTACAAGTGGCGTCCCACAAGGCTCAGTCCTGGGACCTCTCTTGTTTGGTATATATTTTTCGGAGGTACAGGCCAACACGGAAGGACTGTGGCTGACCAAGTTCGCAGATGACTGCAAACTGGGCGCCATAATCGACTCTCCAGCCGACACAAGCATCCTCCAAAAGGGCCTCATAGAAACAGACAACTGGTGCCAGAGCCATGGTCTCAAGCTAAATGCCAAAAGTGTATAGTCATCCCCTTTGGCAAAAACAAAGTGCCCACAAATTACCACATAGGTGGTAATCCATTAAGTACAGAAGAAGTCATTAGGGACCTGGGGACCCAAGTTGATAGCAATCTCTCATTTGACAACCACGTGGCCAAAGTGGTTAGAAAAACATTTAATATAGCCCACCTAATCATGAAGGGATTCACATCTAGATTAGGAGAGGTCATCGTGCCTCTTTACTCATCCCTCATCAGGCCCATAATCGAGTACAATGCCCCTTTTGGGATGTACCTTACCAAACACCTGCAGCAACTGGAAAGACCCCAAAAGTACCTCACCAAGAGGATCAAAGGGCTCAAACAGATGCCATATGCTACCCGTTAAAGAAACTCCAGCTCTACTCAGTGGCATACCGCCTGCTCAGAGGTGACCTGTGCCTGACGATAAGGCCATGTCCAACCCGGAATTAAGGGACATGCTGCACCTCAAAAATCCAAATCCCATCGAGCTACACGCCGAGAGACTTGAACCTCAGCACTGAAATAAATAGGACATGCTGGAGGGACAGATTCATAACCCAGAGGCTCCCTTCACTATGGAATAAAATCCCAGTCCAGGTTAGGCAGAGTCCCTCATTGACTCTCTTCAAGAGGAATCTTGATGAGTGGATGGGAGATCATAGGTTTACCCCGGGTATCACTTCTGTGTCACTGTTAGACAGAGGCACAGTATACTAACCTCGAAAAAGGGCATAGCAAAATTAATTTAAAATGGGTGGCGAAAGCCAAACATACTCTGGCTAGGCTTATAAATGCCCTAGGGCAGATAGCCTAGTATGAACCTATGAACCTATGAGTGCCTCTTTGGCCCTCTTCAAAAGGAACCTTGATGATTGGATGGGAGATAGGAAATTCACCCCAGGGGTCACGTCAGTCGCCCTGCTAGACAGGTGTACAGAGAAGTACACACCATGGGAAGAAATATCCAGGGAATTGTTATGGCTAGGCTTGTATAGTTCATAGGGCCGATAGCCTACTACAAACCTATGAACCTATGAACCTATATGTATGAGAGTTCCTTTGCAATTTGATTAGCTAAGTGAACTGAACTGCTTCTTATATGTACAAGAGAGAGTTCCTTTGCAATTTGATTGTTGTTAGTAAGTGACTTACAGACTATTGCACCAAATGAGTTCTCAGAAGATTTTGGAGGTAACTGTCATTGAAACTTGTAAAGTAAATTGCATAGCCAAAGAGATAAGATTGACTGTTGTTTAAAATTTCAGTTATGCAAATTATAATAATTTTTCACATCTTAAAAAACAAGCTGAAGGCAAGGAATTGCTTGTCTTCATAAAGTTTCAGGGCTGGCTGAACTAAGAAGCTGCTGACATTCCAGGGGATCCAGAAACATTGCATCTGCAATCATGGTGACCCATAAGCTGTTTACTATGCATGTCTGTGAAACGATCCAGGGAATGTGGCCATGCTAGTGAGCATGAAGAGCAGCTCAAGAAAGATCCTCATTGTGGCCCCAGCAAGGACCCGTAGGAAGATTGAGTATGATTGTGGTGCAGCCTCAGGGAGTACAAGCAGCAGTAGGGCTCATCTTTTGAGTATGAGCCTTGGGGGTACTCAGAGTAGTCCCACTCACACAGCTGTTGGGAAGGAAGGTTTATGGCCACCCTACATGATCATGAGGCTTGTGTGCTGCTATGTTTTTTTTTAACCCAAGGAAACATGTGCAGAGAAGATAATTGTGGAAATTAGTAAGGGCAGTATTCTTAAGATAGGAGGGTAGAGGAGGTACTAAGGGAAGTATTGTTAAGATAGGAGGGTAGAGGAGGTAGGAAGGAAATATTTTTAAAGTAGGAGGGTAGAGAAGGTAGTAAGGGAAGTATTATTATGGTATGTGGATACAGAAGGTAGCATGGCCACAGAAACAAACACATATAGACAAGACTACAAATGGAGGTGGTGATAGTTACTGGTTCTAGGTGTGTGTGTGTGTGTGTGTGTGTGTCATGATTCTAGGAGTTTCTCAACTGTACAAAGTTTCACAGAATTTGGTAACTTCCTCTTAACATTTGTGGTTTTCTGGCAAATCAGTGAGAACTGAATTCACTAAATAATGATAATCATTTAAGTTTCAGTCTTCCTA
Source organism: Protopterus annectens (assembly GCF_019279795.1). NCBI lineage: Eukaryota > Metazoa > Chordata > Ceratodontiformes > Protopteridae > Protopterus > Protopterus annectens. The sequence continues at coordinate 1,785,078,037 of NC_056732.1, forward strand.
TCTTTCAGGAAATGTATGGTAACAGCACATGGTAAAACAAAGCATTTTATTCTAGCAAATGTTTAAGGTTATACAAGCAATGTTTAAAATGTGTCCCTGGTTTTGGGCCTTTGCCTCCCCCAATAAATGTTGGCTTTATTCAGATTTCTTGTGCTGCATAGTTCTTCAGGCAGAGATGGGTTTAGTGCTGCTTATGCCAAGTCTGTTTGTGTTATTAGCAGCACAACAGGTAGTATACTTGATTTTGATGCAGAAGGCTGTGGGTTCTACTCCCACAGTATGTAGATGGATTGCTGATACTGTACTGTGTTGTACTTTTTATTTTGGTGGAGATACCTACTAATTATGAAACTGTTATCAGTTTGCCATCCATTCCCTAATGCAATATTACTAGCTTATTATTTTTAATGTAACATAGGCAATTTATTTTTCAAGGGCAACAGGCACTTTATTTGTAGATGAAACAATGAAATATAAAGGTGTTTTTAGCAGCAACCTCTTCATTAGTTACAGATCTCTTTAATGTGGAATTATTTACATGGCTTTTGCATTTTCTTCGAATATGGGTTTCAATGCTGTTTCAACAAATGTGAGTTTCAAGGGCAAAGAAGTTTTAATGCCAAGTCTATTTTCATTGCGAGACTGTATTGCTTTGTTTAGCAGATGTCTATTAGTGTTTGCGCTATAAAATGTAAAATAAGCTTTAAATGAAATCCAAATAATCATTGTAGAAGTAAAGCAGTATGCACATTACAGTGTTTAGTAAATGGTGTGAAATAGCCAAGTAATAGGACACTGGAATGGCTTCAGGGGGGCAGGGCTGTGTATGGAGTCCCCATTCAACCATGAGGAGGGAAGGGCGGCAAAGTGAAACACAGCCCCGGCCAGGTGGGACAAACTCTAGCTATGTCACTGATCAGTAAGCCATGGAGAATGACTTTGGAGGTCTTAGCAAACTATAATATTCTTTTGCTAAGATTAGAATATTGTCTACCATTAAATGCCCTACTTTTACCACAAAACCCACATACTGCAATTCACCAAAAACAAAATCCTAAGGTTCATCTACTCCCTTCACAGTGAACATCATTGCTACACATTTAAAAAATTATTATAATTTACTACAGGGTCTGGGGCCATATTTTGGTCTTCTATTCTTCAGTTTGCATTTGAAAGTTGGTATCCCACAGTTTCACTGAAGTGGATGGGGTTACATAATAATGTATGCAGATTTTATGTTGATCAGTGTGCAGATTTTTACCTATTTTTTTATGGGTCTTTGTCCAGATTTTTGTTGTTTCCAGATTGAGTGGTATGGAGAGACAGTCAGTCTGTTTATAAGTTAGAGTTATTTACCTCATTTCCTGATGTGTTTGTACATAATAAAGCTGCTTGAATATAACCCATGCATGTTCGTCTATGCCATCCTGACAAGACAAGTGAGATGAATGACATAGTGCCAGAACTGGGATTCCAGAGACTGCTTTTCAGAGATAAGAGGTGTAGATGCAATGATAAAGGCAGAGTAAAAGAAACAAGAGCAAAAACGGCCAGAAATAAATTAAAGGTAATGAAAACTTGCACGCGTGATTATTTTATTAAGAAAGCTAAAGCAGAGCATTACAATGGCACAAAATGCATTACTAAGCAAAGGAATAGCACAGAAAAGCTTATTAAGCAAATGAAGGGCATACAAATTTTATCAATTAAGCAAAATGTTTGAAGTTAAGATATTTGATAAAATGATTACCAGAAAAGTACATAAGGGGTTCAGAGTTACCTTGGAATTGCTAAACGAGCATGTTTAGAGTAAAGCAAGCACAAGAAAAGAGATTAAATGGGCAAAACAAATATAATAAAGGACAAAAGGGCATATTAAGCTTAAATAAAGCAAGGCAACTACAATTTTTGGCAAATTACAGTACTTTGGCATAAACAATTATTTTGCATTAACTAAAGCTCTACTTTAGGTATAGCATAACTAGAGTCAATTTAAGTATCGCTAAGTGTGGAAAAGTGCTTACAGTGTGTGTGTTTATTACTGTGTTTATTCCAAAGAGTTTATTGTGTGCAAAGTGCAACTATTTTGTGAAGTGCAGTCAATATACAGCCATTTCTAAAAGTTTCTTGTGCTGGGTGTGTCCACTCACAAGTTGCCACAATTACAGATTGTTTCTTGCACTATAATTACTTCAAACTCAAATTCAAACAAAAACACAAGAAAAAGTGGAGTCACTAAATCCTTCTCACAAAACTTTAACACCACAGGTTAAGCGCTTTCAGCCAAAAACGTTGGCCTTTTCAGAACAAATAACTCAATAAATGCAGCCCTTTTATATAAAATGGTCAAAGTCTTAGCCAATCACATCTCAATTCCAATTAATTAATTGACAAATAACCCTTTACCTTTACTATAATTACTTAGCAAAGTACAGCCATTTTAGAAGTGTTTCAGTGTGCTGTGTACTGTTTATTCGCAACATGCAGTTACTTCAAAATGTTTCTCACTCTAAGCTCCTTCTGCTACCCAGTTTACTCTCAACATGCAGTTACTTTGAAATGTTTCTTAAAATGATGATAAATGACTTTACAGTACAATAATTTCAAGAGTATTACAGTGCCCATGAAAGTTATTTCACAAAGTATTTTGCAGATTTCAGTTACTCAGAAGACTTTGTGTGCTATTGGACATAGTTACAAGTACTGGCATAAATTTCTGGGATACATATGTGTATGTGTTTGTGTTCATGTAGTTACAAGTGGACTTGGATTGCATTGCGTTTTACTACAAGTTGCTGGCATGGCAGACATATTTCAAAAACCCTCACCACTTGTATTTGATAACGATATTGCAGAGAATTGGAGAATATTTGAGCAAGAGTGCAATATTTTTACACAAGCAGCTAACTCAGATAAAGATGCATGCACCAAGGCATTCATTCTGCTAAATCTAGCTGAGTCAAAGGCCACTGACAGAGAATGTTCATTTGTGTATGCACCAGCAGTGTATGAAGTTGAAGGTGAAAATCATCATATTGTTGTTCAGGCTGAATCAAGGGAAGATCCTGAGTGTTTGAAGCGCAAATTCAGAGAAATGTGTAACCCCCAGACCAATGTTACATTAGAGAGGCATTTGTTTTATACAAGAGACCAAAGGCCAGGAGAAACATTTGCAGCTTACATTACTGACTTGAGAAACAAAGCTAAAACTTGCATGTTTGGTGATTTGAAAGATGAGTTAATAAAGGACAGGCTTATATGTGGTATCAATAGTGCTGCTGTGAGAAAGATTTTGCTTCATGACAGAGACTTAACGTTGAGCAAAGCTATTGAGATTTGTCAAATCCATGAAGTCACAGAAAGGCACACAAGTATGATTGCAAGTGGCAAGAGCATGGTTTCAATGGGCTGCAGAACAAATGTAGACAGCATGCAACATATGGCAAGCAGAAACAGGCCTAGGCATGTGACGCCTGCTACCCCTGCAAGCTCCCCAAGGAAAACCCAAAGTTTTCTAGCAAGTTCTAAGACTAGTACAGTTAAAGCATCATGCTCTGTGCACCACCAAGGCTGCTCAGTGCAGAACAAACACTGCTCAATACAGCACAAAGGTGAATCAGCAAAACCCAAGTCAAGATTTATTGTTAACTGTTGCAAGTGTGGTGCCAACCATGCGTTTAAAAGAGAAAAGTGTTTAGCATTTGGTCAACAATGTCACAAGTGTAAAAAATGAAATAATTTTTAAAGGTTTTGCAAATCTAGTAAACCTCGCTCAGTTACAAAGAAAGATCATTCAAAAAAGCAAATTGATCAAGCAGGGTTACAGTCAGCTTTCTGCATAGATGGTGTATCAGTAATTGGTGAAAAGGTTAGTGCAGTAGATTTATTAGCAAATGGTGAAGTGTTGTGTACTGTCCAGATCCACAGTAAACCCATCGAGGTCAAAGTAGACACTGGTTCAAAGTGTAATGTTATGTCAGGAGGAACATTTGCTAAAGTGAGAGCTGGTGAATAACTTAATGTGGCTGGTTGTGGGAGACTTGTTACATATGGAGGTGAAGAAATTCAAATCGAAGTCATCAGTAGTGCTTCAAGTTGTATTTTTACCTAGTTTGAAGACCTGTGCAGTCATTATTGGGTCTCAGAGGCAGTTTGAGAATGGGCTTACTTTCCTTTACCAAAGAAGTTCATCATATAAGTACATTCCAGTTGTATATTCTATGACAGAGGCACTGGGAGCTAACATCGGGTGGCACAATGCCAGGGCACTTCTATGGGCTTGGCTTGTAAAGGCTCCAGGGCCATTAGTCTATTACATACTTATGAACCCATGAAGTTAGACCCAGAGGTCAGTGCAGTGGTCAAACCAGTAAGAAAACTTCCAATAGCGATGCAGAACAAAGCTAAAGCCCAGTTGGATAAAATGATGCAACAATGTGTAATTTGTCCAGTTACAGAACAAACTGAATGGGTATCGTCTATTGTAGCAACTCACAAAAAAGGCTCAGATGAAATCAGAATATGCATCGACCTAAGAGGCTTGAATAAGGCATTAAAAAGACCTCATCATCCCATGTGAACAGTAGAAGTCACAGCTCTCATACCAAATGCCACTTTATTTTCTTGGATGCAAAGAGTTCATTTTGGCAAGTAATGCTTGATCGCAAATCTTCACTACTCACTACATTCAGTACCCCATTTGGAAGATATAGATTTCTCAGGATGCCATTTGGAATAAACTCTGCAAGTGAAGTCTTCCAGCGTGCAATGGAACAGATCTTTTTCAGATTATTCCTGTGCCATAATAGTAGATGATTTGCTGGTTGGAGGCAATGGTGAAGCAGAACATGACAGAAACCTCAAGAAAGTTTTAGACAGAGCACGTGAAGTGAATTTAAAGCTCAATCCTCTGAAGTGTCAATTCAGACTACCAGAAGTCACACATGTAGGTCATTTGTTTACTAGTACTGGGTTATGACCAGACCCATCTAAGAGATGCCCACTCCACAAGCTCTACAATGTTTCTTGGTATGGTTAACTATTTGGGCAAGTTCATACCAGATTTTAGTGAATTGACAATGCCTTTGAGAGAGCTAACATGCAAAAATGTTGTATGGTCATGGCTAGAACAGCACCAGAGAGCATTTGATGATCTTAAGTAGAAAATTGCCAACCCCCCCCTACATTAAGGTACTATGATGTCAATAGACGAGTTACTGTTTCCTGTGGCACCTCAGAATTTGGTCTTGGTGCAGTTCTTCCTCAAGAGGGTAGACCAGTAGCCTATGCATCTAGAACTATTACTCAAACTGAAATGCAATATGTTCAGATCGAGAAAGAACTTTTGACAATTGTGTTTGCATGTTCAAAGTTTCATGATTATATTTATGGTCAAGATATACAGATTGAAACTGATCATCAACCTCTAGTTAATATCTTAAAGAAGCCTATGCATTCCCCTCCAGCAAGATTACAAAGAATGATGCTCAGGTTACAAAAGTACAACTTCAAAGTGGCCTATACAAAAGGCAAAGTTCTTTGTCTGGCTGATACCATATCCAGATCTTGCAGAAATACAATGGAACAACTTGATACAGAAAGTTTTGACTTGGATGTCATGGAAGTGCATCATTTTTCAACTGCAAGGCTTGATGAGCTGAGAGATCATATGAAGACTGATCTTCTTTTGCAAAAGCTCAAACACTACATCCAGGTAGGATGGCCATCAAAGCAATCAAGTGTACCACCTGAAGTGCAACCTTATTTTCCTTACAGAGATGAAATGTTGATGGAAGATATTATTTTCAAAGGTCCTGCAGTTGTTGTTCCTGCTTCCTTACAACATGAATATATCCAGATTTTGTATCATGGCCACCCAGGGTCTGAATCTTCCAAAAGAAGGGTGAGAGGACTAGTATTTTGGTCTTCTATAAAAGACATCAACAAAGTGCTTTCAACTTGTTTAGTATGCAATAGTACTAGACCGCATCTGCAAAAAGAGCCACTTCAGCGAAGTCAAGTTCCTGAACTTCATTGGTCAACAGTTGCCACTGACATATTTGAGTGGAACAATCAGCATTACTTTGTGTTGGTTGACTCTTATTTGAACTGGTTCTAGATTGATTTGTTGCCTTACCTAATGTCCAGTGCTGTTATTACTAAGCTGAAACGTCATTTCTCAGTCCATGGAAGTCCACATAAGCTTATATCTGACAATGGTACGCAATTTACCAGTCAGTTGTTTCTGAGATTTGCAAGAGAATGGGACTTTGTACATGTTACTAGTAAGTCCTGAATACCCACAGTCAAATGGTCTCGCTGAACATGCAGTACAGAGTACAAAGCAATTACTAGAGTGGGCAAAGCATGATAATACTGACATCTTTTTGAATTTACCCAATCTCAGAAACATACCCCGTGACAATATATTTGGCTCACCTGCTCAAAGACTTCTAACTAGGCAAACCAGAACAATACTGCCTGTCAGTTCTAGTTTGTTGATGCCTAAAGCTAAGACAGTAGATCAATTACAGGCCAACTACTCAGAAAATGTTCTTTTCAGAAGTCCAGTTATGATAAGATGAGCAGATTTCTTCATTCATTGAAAAGGAGAGACATTGTGGATACAAACAGCGAAAGGTTTCGATTGGTCAGGTAACAGGTATATGTGCTGAGCCAAGATCCTATTTTGTGAAATCTGAGAATGTGGATTACAGGAGAAATCGCAGACATCTTCTTCCTGTATCAGATCTGATATCGTAGCATTGTTCCTGTGATACAGACTCTAAATCTCAAAGTAATCCAAACAATGTTCCTGTTGCAGAACGTGTCTTGACTCCAATTTCCATTCCTGATAGTGTTCCTGATATTCCTAAGGTTAAACATTCAGCAGAGACAGTTCCAGTTGTTAAGCCTGATTTTAACTTTTATGTCACATGATTTGGCTGCATCTCTAGACCTAGTGTGAAATACACAACAACCTGGCCATGATTGCAAACATGTACTTAGTTTTGTATAATTGCATGTCAGAGAATTATCTTGTATTTATTGCATGCCAATCAATGTCATCAATGAAGGGTGACTCATTTCTCAAAGGGGGAGGGTGCAGAATATTTGTGTGTGTTATATCTTTAATAAGCATTTCCATGGACAGCACATGCATATAAACAGCAGGCACGTGCTAGCTTCAGTGCCATTTTGAGAGTGCATCCAGAGAGTGAACATGCATAAGAGAAATGTTCTTTAAATTTAAAATGGGTGGCGAAAGCCAAACACATTCTGGCTAGGCTTATAAATGCCCTAGGGCAGATAGCCTAGTATGAACCTATGAACCTATGTGTCACTGTTAGATAGAGGCACAGTATACTAACCTCGAAAAAGGGCATAGCAAAATAAATTTAAAATGGGTGGCGAAAGCCAAACACATTCTGGCTAGGCTTATAAATGCCCTAGGGCAGATAGCCTAGTATGAACCTATGAACCTATGAACCTATGTAAGTTAGAGTTATTTACCTAATTTCCTGATGTGCTTGTACATAATAAAGCTGCTTGAATATAACCCATGCATTTTCATCTATTCCATCCTGACAAGACAAGTGAGATGAGCGTCCCTAATGCAAGAACATAAAGCAAAAATATTTTAAAAAGTGAACTTAAATACTGGAACCTTATAAAGGGTAAACACCAAATAATTTAAAACAAGCCTAAGAAATTGTCCAGATCAATGTTCTGTTTTTATGATTATGCTTTCTGTGTTACAGTAAGCTTTTGCTAGAGATCTGATCATAAAGTCCAAAAGGTCTGCAGCCATTAAGGTGTATCCACCACTGTAGTTCTTTCTAATGCTTTCTTTATATACTTTAGGTCTTCAGGACATCCCATTCACTTTTCATTCCTTGTACTGCATGTCGTGTCCCCTCTGACTAGGGTTGGTGACTTTGACTCTGTCTTAGAAACAAAAGAACGACAGAGCAGGTTACAGCAGTGTTACCATGATAAATCAGCATGATACAGCCTAATGTGACATGGAAATATGTGGTAACGAGTAACCACATTTAAATTTTAGAGACTGTCACTACCTGCATAATTACAAATGTATAAGGAATACAGGAAATACAGCCGAAAACACCCTGTGCTAGGTTAGACTAAGAAAAGCAAGATTCTGCTACAGAGTATCAGTAACAGTACTAAGTATTTATTGCTCATGGTTGCTGTTAAGGTAAGAATATTGGGCTATACAAATATATTATTCTAAATCATAAGTCATGGTGGGGACCAACAATTTCCTAACATGATCCCACAGAACTTTGACAAAACAATCCCTTTTATACCTTAAGAGATATTATGTACAGTATGAGGTACACATGGTTTGACACAGATTTAACAAATCAGTATCTTACAACTACTCCTGCTGTTCATGTGAAAAGTGCACATATGTGAGCATATCATTGTTCTTTTACTAAATTAGGAAAACTGAATCCAGTCATGTCTCAAACTATGTTTTCCATTTTGTAGTCTTACTTGCTGAACTTCTGTGTTTGAGAAAACTTCATAATGATAAGTTATGGCATAATCCCCTCTGACATCCTTATGTTGTTTTCTTAATACCGTCTACAAGTACTCTATACTTATATTTCTTCTCTTAATATAATTTAGTAACACAGCTGCAGAATTTCCCTAAGACAGAGATGAAACATATGCCTGCTGCTTTGTTGTCTGTTATAATAACGGGAAAAGGAATGTAACATTTCATCTCAAGCTGCAGTTAGTGTGTCTTAAATATTAAGCATTCATATTTACAGAGTAGAAAAAAGAACTTACATTCACTATAATATGATTCCTATATTCCCATTACATTGCCACCCAAACTGGGGCACAGACTGGAAAATAAAATGATTGACTGCCAGCGGCTGTAAATATTGGAGGAAACTGTTAACAAGAAGATATGAGTGACAAATAGAAACACAGTTTCTGGGGTAAGAACTGACAATTAAATCACATGACATAGGTCACTGCAGCAAGGAAGCTGTCCTGAGTATTTCCTAATCTCCTTTTGAAAGCAGAGAGGGCAGTTACATACTCAGTGGGGTGATTCATTCTAGGTGATGGGAGCAATCAAAGAGGAGACCCTAACGCTAGTTAAGAAACTCAATGGTGTTTGTGTAAAGGCAGGAGAACTAAAGCGTTCCAAACGGGGATGAGCAGATAGAGACCCATTTACTAATGCGCATTGTGATAACAGCCGTTTAGTGTAACTGTACATTTTACATTGAATGGTGTCGGTATAATTAGTGATGAAGAGAGAAGGATCTGGCTTCAGGCCAGGATTCCTGAAGGACTGCACCATGTTTGGTGCAGCATCTGTATGAAATGTGGCACACTGCCCTGGTTAGGGTGGTCATAGGGCTAGTATGAAATAAAATCTTCATTTTACTTATAGTCATTGTTAGTTGTTTAGATTTAAACCAGTAGGAGAGGTGATCATGACCTTGTCAAGTGTAGTTTTGATGTTCTCTGGCGATGACCATGTCAGAGAAACATGTAATATTTTGCCAGGTACTGGCTACAAAATGGGTGAACATAAAAATGGGATGCAGTAAGCTGTGAACAACAAGACATGTACCCGGGAGACGGCTCTCATCAGATTAAAGGAGGAATAGTGTACATAATGTACGTACATAGGAGGGTTATTTAGATGGTCAAGAAGTACATTGATTTCATAGTAAAAAGGCAGCACAGTTGGTCAAAAATCCAAGACAGGTCAGTTGGTCTAGAGCTGGTTGTTCTAAGTAATTTCTGAAAGTGTGTTTACATGATGTAGATGGTTTTCACGTCAAAATACTAATATAGTTAATAGTAGCTTCTTGGTTTATTAGAAAACTTTGTTATATTTAATTCTGTGATAACTATCTCAGAGCTTTAAGTCATTAATTCTCATGGACCACAACTAATTGAAATAGGATTTATGTTCTGTGTCCTGGTAGACCTGAGAGAGTAGAACATTATTAGGGAATAATTCAGCAAAGAAATTTTAATTTGTATTGCAAATTGTCCTTCTGCTGGACTAATGTGTACTATTTGTGGCATTTATGAACTTTGGCCTTTCCATCGAGGCAGAACCTATAACGTGAACTGCTTTCTTTTCACAGGCCTGTCTCATCTGACCTTGGACCCTAACACAGCACATCCTGGGCTCACTCTGTCTGAGGACCTTACCAGTGTGACACATCGCAGTATTAAACTACAGCTCTCTGACAACCCTACAATATATGATTCACATCTCTGTGTGCTGGGATCACAGGGCTTCACATCAGGAAGGCATTACTGGGAAGTGGAATTGGACTGTAAGACTGTCTGTGATTTAGGTGTTACCAAAGATTCCAGCAACAGGAAGGGGATAGTTGCAATAGATCCAAAGGATGGATACTGGGTAATAAATCCATGGACCCAGATGTACTGGTCTGTGGGTTTGTCAGTCCCGCTTCCTGAACTAAGTGTGAAACCACAAAAGATTGGAGTGTACCTGGACTATGAGGGAGGTCAGTTGTCATTTTACAATGCAGATAACATGTCCCACATCAACACCTTTACTGATACTTTCACAGAGAAACTTTATCCTTATTTTTGTATTGGTTTTCATTCAGAATCACTAAAGATATTTCACCTAAAACTGTAATGATGATTTGCACATACCAATGTTAATTGGCAAGCAAATTATTGATGTATCCAAATGTCTATAAAATAAATGTTTTCACTGTATAACAAAGTAAAAACATACCTATTTCATAACTTCTATAATGATTTCATGCACACAGTAGAAATATATTTAAAAGTGAAAGATATTAGTGGATAAGTAAACAGCTGCATGAAATTAATTCTTTGTACTGCACCCCTAATACACAAGTGTTACTTACTCCAGGGGGGAGGGGGTGCTGAAACAACATTTTTTTTCTACTCAGTACTCCTTGACAGCTTTGGAAAGTTGAAACTGTAGTACTTTATCTAGATTTCAGTTAGTGTTTGCTCTGAATTTTCCCCAACATTTTAGACTTTTGCATTTGATAAAAAGCTACAAATCCTTTTTCTATGAACTATTTACTAAACGTTATTGATACAAAATATGATACTTGCTTATTCAGCTTAAGAAGAATGTCTTATAATTTCTCTTAACTGTTTTGGTTATCTATAACTTCATTACTTCTTATATCTTACAAGTAAACTGTAAAACAAAAATAAAGGATTATGTTTCTGTAGCATTTTTTTCTAATCTAAAAATATTTTAAATACACAGTGCTTAAGATTGGTAGTGAATGAATAAGTAGCTCCAGCCAGTTTGGATAGCCTGACTGACCCACTGCCTGAACACTGCATGCACAGCCTCACTGACACACAGCCTGAACACTGCATGCACAGCCTCACTGACCCACAGACTGAACACTGCATGCATGACCTCATTGATTCACAGCCTGAACACTACATGCACAGCCTCACTGACCAACAGCCTGAACACTGCATGCACAGCCTCACTGACCCACAGTCTGAACACTGCATACATAGCCTCACTGACCCATGACCTGAACACTGCATGCACAGCCTCACTGACCCACAGCCTGAACACTGCATGCACAGCCTCACTGACCTACAGCCTGAACACTGCATGTACATCCTCACTAACCCACAGCCACAATGCATGCACAGCCTCACTGACCCACAGCCTGAACACTGCATGCACAGTCTCACTGACCCACAGCCTGAACACTGCATGCACAGCCTCACTGACCCACAGCCTGAACACTGCATGCACGACCTCACTGACTCACAGCCTGAACACTGCATGCACAGCCTCACTGACCCACAGCCTGAACACTGCATGCACAGCCTCACTGACCCACAGTCTGAACATTGTATGCACAGCTTCACTGACCCACAGTCTGAACACTGCATACATAGCCTCACTGACCCATGACCTGAACACTGCATGCACAGCCTCACTGACCCACAGCCTGAACACTGCATGCACAGCCTCACTGACCCACAGCCTGAACACTGCATATACAGCCTTACTAACCCACAGCCACAATGCATGCAGAGCCTCACTGACCCACAGCCTGAAAACAGCATGCACAGCCTCACTGACCCATAGCTTGAAAACTGCATGCACAGCTTCACTGACCCACAGCCTGAACACTGCATACACAGCCTCACTGACCCATGACCTGAACACTGCATGCACAGCCTCACTGAACCACAGCCTGAACACTGCATGCACAGCCTCACTGACCCACAACCTGAACACTGCATGCACAGCCTCACTGACCCACAGTCTGCACACTGCAAGTACAGCCTCACTGAACCACAGCCTGAACACTGAATGCACAGCCTCACTGACCACAGCCTGAACACTGCATGCACAGCCTCACTGACCCACATCCTGAACAATGTATGCACAGCCTCACTGACCCACAACCTGAAAAAATAGTGTAAAATCTTACCATAACCTTAGATGTCCTTTTCTTCTATGTTGCAGTATTCTTTACATATGGACATACTCCACTCCAAACGACCGATGACCAGCCACTATACAGCAGCTTTCAGCTACTGCAAGTATGTGGGACATCGCATGTATGGCTTGTCAAACATCAGCCATAAATGAATGCCTGGATGTATAATCCTCAGAACTGAAATGCTCCAGAAAGAACACCAGTGTAAGTAAAAAGGAAAATATTCTGCTATTCAAGGAAAGAGCAAGGTATAGGGGGAAGGACAGAGGAATAGAATACTGCAACACAGAATAGAAAGACATCTAAGGTTATGGTAAGATTTTACACAACTATTCAATGTCCTTCTATTGTAATGTTGAAGCATTTTTATATATGGGAGAGTACCAAAGCTTAGGAGGGAACCTGGGAGGAGGAGGAGGAGGAGGAGGAGGAAGGAACAGAAGAACTTTATACAAAACCATGAAGAATTGCTCTAGCAAATCCAGCTCTAGATTTAGAAATGCTATCTAGCTTGTAATGCTTGGTGAATGTATGAACAGAAGACCAAGAAGCAGCTTCCAAAATGGTTTTAATATCCAGAGGATGCCGCAGACCTAGTGGACTGAGGTTTTACAGGAATAGGGGGACTCTTACTGTGAAACACATAAAATGAAATAGCATTAGAAATCCAAGAGGAATAATCTGCTTGGAAACAGGCAAACCAAGGGCCCTAGGATGAAAGGAAACAAAAAGCTGATCATATTTACTGATAGCCTTAGTTTTATTCAAATAAAACCTGAATTGTCTATGCACATCCAAGTTGTGTAAGATCTTCTCACTGGAGGATTGTGGAGAAGGGAAGAAAGTGGGCAATTGAATAGATTGATTAAGAGACAACTCATTAACCACCTAAAAGAAGGATTAGTAGACAAAGAGACTCTATCCTTATGAAAAATAAGCAAAAGTGGAGAAGCCATAAAAGCTTGAATCTCAGAAACCCTCTTAGCAGAGGTTAAAGCTAGTAAAAGAACTGTTTTCTAGGTACAAAGTTTTAAAGAAGCTGAAGCTGCAGGTTCAAAAGGGGATACAATTAGCCTCTCTAAAACATAATTCAAATCCCATGGAGGTGGAACTGGTTTCCTGGGAGGATTAATGTGAAGGATGCCTTTGAGAAAAAGTTTTACTTCCAGTCTAGGAGCTAAAAGAGGAATCCATTGCAGACAAGCAGAACTGGCTGGCAAGTGAACTTTCACTGAGGAATAAGCCAAACCACTCTTAAGTAACTCACACCAAGTAAGAAAGAACAACAGGGATATCTACAGAAAATGGATCCCAACTATGTGAAAGACACCAAGAAGAAAATCATTTCCATTTAGATAAGTAAGATCTTCTAGTATTGGGTTTTCTGGACTCCTGAAGTACCCTAAGCACATCATCAGAAAAAAGATGTCTGAAAGGAAGCAAAACTTTATCACCCAGAGAGTAATATATAAAGTTGACACATATTAATGAAGTAGGGATCCCTTGTGCTGTGTGAGAAGGTCCACTCTGTAAGGTAACTGTCTTGGCCAAAAGGGAGTCACCAGCAAGATTTTTGGTTTGCCCTGCTGAATCTTGAGCTCAACTTTTTGAATAACAGGAAAAGGGGGATGCATAAAAAAGCATCCCTTCCATGAGAAAGACAGGGTATCAACCTTCCAAGCCACATAATCTGGGACTCTGGCACAAAGAAAAAGGAAGTTGTCTGTTCAGAGGGGAGGCAAAAAGTTCCAATAGAGGAGTATCCTACTGATGGACCTAGTCCAGAAAGACATCCCTATGAAGCATCCACTCAAGAGATTGAGTCATGGACCTGCTTAGAGTGTCTGCCACAACATTTTGAGTGGATAAAATGTAAACTGCTTGAAGAGTTACCTTGTACTAAACTGCCACATTTCAAGCCATCAGGGTCAAGCTGCAAAGAAGATATGGCTTTGCCCTCCCCCCTAATTGTTTGTATACCAGGGGACTGTGGTCCTGTCTGTAAACAATTTCAAAGTTCTTAGATGAAACAGAGGATAGAAAGCCTGTAGAGCTAGAATAAGGTCCATAATTTCCTTAATATTGATATGATCCTTCTTTAAGAAGGAGACCAGAGACCATGCACCTTCTTTGATGCAAGGTTTCCCACCAACTTGTGTCTAAGGCATATGTGAAGAACTCTTGACTTGATTAAACCTGATGAAGAGGGAGGCCTGGATTCAGAGAAAATTGCTGAATCCATCAAAGAAGCTCTGATTTGATGCATGGGAGAAGAGGAAATACAAAACTCCAGAGGATGGGCATGCTACATCCAAACAGATTTTAGGCACCACTGAATCTTTCTCATGTGAAACTTTGCCAGTGGCACCATAGGTATTGTGGATACCATAAACCCAGTAGTCTGAGAAACCTCCTGGCAGTTAGAGATGGAAGAGGCAGTAGACTGCAGAAGGAGGAAGTCAGAAACATAATAATTTCTTTTTTTTTTTAAATAGTTTTATTCATTTCCAAAAACAAGAAAACATGAATGCAGGTTATTTATGACAATGAAGTATTTACAAATTATTTAAAAAGGTAGGCTAAAACCTCTAAACAGATATCAAACATTAAAACCAAAATAAAGTATTTACAAGGGTGTCTATTGTTGACATATAATTGACTTTCTATACAATTGTTTCCTGATTATAATCTGCTGCAGTCATTATTCTCCAGTATTTCAGTTACTTTTTGCCATGCTACGAATAATGATGTATTTCTTTCAGTTCTTCCTTTAATAGTGTTCATTTCCAATTGCGATACTGCTGACACCATATTCATGAATTGCTTAAAAGTTGGAGAAGCTTTGGATTTCCAGTTTGATGTAATGTTCTTCCTTGCAATAGCTAGGAGAGTCCATAAGATTACATATTTTGTTCTTGGCACACAGTCGGGTACAGGTGCATTAAACAAAATAATAGATTTGGAAATCTGGAATTTATCATTGAATACCATTTGCAGAAAATAATTTATTTTATCCCAATATGGTTTGATCAAATGGCATTCGTAGAACATATGTTGCCAGTCTGCTTTTATTGATAAATCACATCTCCAGCAGCCAATATTTTTCTTAAACTTAAGTTCCATTTTATGAGGGGTTACATAAGATCTGTGTATGAATTGCCATGTAAAAAGTCTCTAATGTAATGAAAGTGATATCTGCTTTGGAGAGAGAAGAATTAGTTTTTTATCTCTGTCATTTGGCACATGTCCATTAACTGATCTATAATAATTCCATATTTTGTCATTATTATGCATTTCTATTTTTTGTTTGTTTTATAAATAGATGATAAGTATCCCTTTCCAGTAATGGGTTGATTCGTTAGTAATATTATATGTTCTATAAGGTTAGGAACATTTTGTCTTATTGATGGTTGCATTGTTTCTTGTTTGCTTAATATATACTGTCTTAATTCTTGTACATGTAACCACGAACTATCTTCCATATTTAATTTCTGTTTAATCTGGTCTATTGTCAGAGGTTTTCCAGAGTTTAGCAATTGATGCCAATATATTAATCCCTTTTCTTTAAGCATGTTGACTACTTCCATATTAAATGTTACTATATTACCTTGTGTGTACGCTGCTGGATATAAAAGAAATGACCATGCTTTAATATCAGGATTGCTATTAATAAGATTTTGGAAAAATTTTAATGTATAAGTAATGTATTTGGAACTTATATTTTTATTCTTATGTATCATCATATATTCCTTCATCAGCCATAGAAAATTGTTTGGTATGAAATCTGTATACTTATTTGCTACTACAAATCTTGATTTTAACCAGATTCTCTCATGAACTAGCTTCCATTTTGATGTATATTTTGTATTTAGTCATAGTGATATTGTTTTAATAATGGATGAATGCAAATATATTTCTATGTCAGGTAAACCTATGCCACCTATATCCCAATCATCTAGATGATACTTCATAGCTATCCTTGTTTTTTTTGGATACCATAGGAATCTTACCATTAAATCATTTAATTGTTTTAGGTGCAATTTAGCTGGTGGCAAAGAACAAGCTTGTATGACATAAATAATGTTTGGAAATATGATCATTTTAATTATATAAAGCCTTTCTTCCATTGAAAAGAAGAACAATTTATTCCATCTTTGTATTAGATTTTTAATATTATTTAAGGTCTCTTTATAATTTGTTTCAATTGTAGTATCTAGGTTGTTAGTTATTATAATTCCCAAGTATTTAATTATATTATCGGTAGAGATATATTTATGGTATTTTTTGTTTAGATCTTTTTTATTAGTATTTATAAGCAATACATTTGTTTTGTTCTCATTAAATTTAAGACTTGAAAAGTTTTGAAAGTTTTGAATTGAGTCCCATAATGCTTTTAAACTGCTATTATTATTTTTAAGGTAATTAAAATATCATCAGCAAAAGTTGAATTTTAAGCTCTAGGCTGTTGTCTAGTTGTATTCCTTCAATATTTTTATCCATATGTATATTATTTGCTAAGGGTTCAATGACTAGTGCAAACAATAACGGAGAAAGAGGGCAGCCTTGTTTTGTGCCCTTAGTTATTTTAATAGATTTAGACAGACAAGATCCCAGTTTTATATAAGCCAATGATTTTTCATATAATGATTTTATTAACAAAGTGAAGTTGTTTGAGAAGCCATATTCTTCTGAAACTAACCACAGATAATCCCAGTTCACTGAATCAAATGCGCTATTTATGTCTAAGCTAATAACATTCATTTTGTTTTTTGTGACATTTATATAATCAATTAAGGAAAGAATTATTTTGATGTTGTCATAAGTGTTTCTATCTTTTATAAAACCTGTTTGATCCTCCTCTATCAAAAGTGGTAGTAATTGTTTTATTCAAGCAGCATGTATTGCCATAAAAATTTTATAATCTATATTAAGAAGTGAAATGGGTCTGTATGATGAACATTCACTGGGATCTTTATTTTGTTTCAGAATTGGTGATATTAATGTGTACTTCCAAGAAGGAGGAATGTCTTTACCATTTTTAACTGATGTAAAGGCATTCAATAACAACAGCAAAGCCTCATTTGATAGTAATTTAAACATTTCTGGGGTGATATTATCTATACCTGGAGCTTTGTTTAATTTTAGCTTATTTACTTCAGCTTTAAGTTCTGTCATTGTTATTTGTTTATCTATTAGTTGTACCTGCTCCTCTAATAACCTAACTTTAACATTGTTTTTGAGAAAAGCTTTCAATGCTGAATGTGTTTCTGTTTTCTCATTTTGATTATTAAGTTTATGAAAAAAATAGCCTAAAAGCTTCTAATATTCCTTCTAAATCAGATACTTTCTTTTTGGTTTCTATATTATGTATTTCCTTGATTTGATTTGTTTTAATAATCTTTTTAGTCCTATTTGCTATTCTTCTTTGGTTTTTAGGGTTCATTGAATAGTAACATAGTTTAATTTTTTCTAAGTTGATCATTGTTTTGTGGTGTAGCGTCTCTGAGTATTTTTATTAGTATCTTCTAGTTCTTTTATTAAGTTGGTGTGTCCATTTTGAATATCAAGCTTTAAATTATCTACTTTTGACAGTAATTCCATTAATTCCTTATTCCACTGTTTTTGTTTATTTTTATACCATCCCACCACTCTTCCATATAGGTATGCTTTCAATGCATCCCATATATATATTTCAGATATCATATAGTTGACATAAATGAGTATGCTATCCCAGATTCACTATTCTTTACACATTTTTCCCATAGACATAATACATACTCTAGAATAGATAGAGTGTACATAACAAAGGAGAAACATAATAATTTCTGATGGAAGGAAAGCCATCATGAGATCTGTTCTTAGCCTGCACTCTAGGAAAATGTGATCCTGGGAAGTGGGAAGAAGTGATTTTTTGAAATGTATTGTGAACCCCAACCTTTGCAGGAGAGAGATGGCAAACTGCAGATATTCCAGTAACTGTTCTGGAAGAGGAGTCAGAAAAAGGAGATAATCCAGGTATGGATACACCTGAATACCTTTGATCCTGCAATAAGCAATCACAGAGGCCAAACATTTTGTGAATACGTGGGGCAGTAGACAGACCAAAGGGCAAGGCAGAGAACTGTAAGTGAAAGGAAACCACAGTAAAACATAAGCATTTCCTGTAAAGAGGATGGATAAGAATGTGTAGGCATCTTTCATTTTCACAGAGGCCATGTAGGCCTGAGGAGGAATTAAAGGAAACAAAGTCTGTAAAGACAGCATGTAAAAAGTTGCAACTTTTAGAATAGTATTTAAATGGGAAAGGTCCAGAATGGGCCTCCAAGTACTGTCCTTTCTGGTCACAGAAAACATTCTTGCATAAACCCCCTTTCCCTTTGGTCTAGAGGAACAGGTTGAATTGTACCATGAGCAACTAATTCTTTGAGAATTTGTAGAAACAAATACAACTGATTTGGAGGAGGTTGAGGAATGCTCCTGAAAGGAGGAAGGTTTTTCCAAGTCATGAAATATCCATTTTGGTCAATACAGAAAACCCAGGAATCCTGAGATATACTTGCCCAAGCTGCAAGAGAGCAGGATAGATGAAGAGAAAGAAGAGTAAGATTTGGGGGTTGTTGGTAGTCACAGACCTGGCCTATCTGGAAAAGGCTGCTGAGAACTGGGACCTGGATGAGTAGTCTTAGGCTGAGGTGGTTTTCTAACAGTTTTCTTAGTTCTTGAAGAAGAGGAAGAAGAAGAAGAAGATTGACATGTCTGTTTTATAACAAAAGAGGTCTTAGAAGGAAAATGTTTGTGGAACTTAGGGAGAGATGACACAAAAATGTGTTTAAAGTATTGAAGATCTTTTCCCTTTTTTGTAAAGACTTAAATAAATCTACAGCTGCACTATCAAACAGGGCATTATTATCCAGAAGAGCTGTGATGCCCGTGCCCTGGCCCAGCAATCAAGGAGCCTCACTCCTCATCACTAACACCAGAGAGGGTGTCTCACAAGAGAGGGAAGAATAACACATACACACAGTAAAGTGCAATTTCCCTTAACAGCACACAGAGATCACAGTCAGTCTGGGGCTGGTCGCTCCCTTGCTCCCCAGGTTCCCAATAAGACTCTCCACAGGCACAGCTATAGGGTCCAGATCTCAGCATAGCTGGGCAAGCTAAAATCTCCAGCACTCTCTCTGTCCAACCAGTGCTTCATGTCCCTGCCCAAGTAGCTGACACACACACACACTTTGAGATAAGTTTATACAACCACACAGACACTCCTGGTGAAGGCTGGCACAGGTTCTTCAGCTGTGCCACCTTTACCCAGACTATACAGTAGTAATTACTGCCATCACCCAGCTAATACTTATCAGCTACTCAAATGCCCTTAAAAGAGTGTTCAATTATTACTCTGCAATATTATTATCCAATTGGTAGTATAGCCCACTGCTAAAGCTATTAGAGTGGCTTTGTACAGTTTTACCAAAGGCATGCAAGTACTCTTAAAAGCTTTGATTATCTCTACACAAACCAGCCACCATTAAAAAGTTTCAAAATATTTAATAATAAATAATTAAAACCACAAGACAATACTTTCTACTACACAGTTAGTACTAGTCAAGAGTTCAGAGATCACACAGAAATACTTAAAATAATTCAGTAGTACAGTTCTGACATCACAGAAAAACACTTAGTCTAAACTTTCTAATTCTAGCTATCCTAAAAGAAAACACAGGTCTAAGATAACTTATATAAGACAACAGGCAGAGTGCTGTGAGTTAGATGGTCCAGACAAAAATGCTTAATGCCTTCGGGTTCTCTCTGTTTAAATTGAAACTGCAGTTCTGATAAAACATTACATAATTTCACACTTTCCTGGTATTCCCAGGCTGACAGAAACTGCATTTACATTCTTTTACACTTAGATCAATAAAGGACATTTCACATGTAAATTCTGGTCATTAACTTTAGCCTTAAAACAGTAAGCAGGAAGCCTTCATCTAGCCAGACTGGAGCCATCTTTAGATCAAAGGGTCATAACATGCTTTTACCGGGTCAGTAGAAAGCACTGTTGCCACCTTTTGTAACATAATTTGTTTAATTTAAGGCAACAAGCCTGTGAGTCACATTCATATTTACAAATGATAGAATTATGTATAAAATTCTATCTGGCTAGGCTTGGCAGCCTTCACCCTTCTCCCTTCTCTACCAGTCTTCAGAGGAGCATCCATCAGTTTTGCTTTGATGTCATCTAGCAGCAGTTGAAGCCTCAACCAAGAATACCTTCTAAGGACAGAACCAGAATCAGCTGATCTAGATGATGCTTCTGAGTGTCTAGCCAATTGACAGGAAGCTCCTAAATAGGACATAACCTGACTTTTAATGTTAGAATCTGGAAGCTCTAAGAGAGCTTGAGAGGCCTGAGAAAAAAGAGCCAAGGAATGCTTGGACATGTGTGTTTGACAGTTTATGGCACAAAAAGTCAAACTGGCAGAAGTGTAAACCTTCTTCCCAAGTCTTTCTATTACCTTACTCTCCTTATCCGAAGGAAGAAGCTTAGAAGATGGTAACAACCTACAGGATTTGACAGAGGCAATGGATACCACAGCTGGATCAGCTGAAGGACATTTGTAAAGAAATCTGCAATAATCAGCCATCTTATAAAATCTGCCAGGCCTTTTAGGAGCAGGAGCCTATGAATCTTGGGTCTTAGAAGCAGAAGACAAAGCATCCAAAAATGCTGGCAGTACAGGTGGCACAGAAGAAGGAGAAGGAGAAGGAGATTCCATTTTAAAAGGTCATAACACCTTTTTTGCACCTCAGAATTCTTTCATCTTATTAATAGTCTCCCCCAAAAGAAATCTCTTCCACTGGAGAATCTGCACCATTGGATTCTTCCTCAGGGGTAGCATATTCTAAAGGTGATGTAATTTGAGTTGAGTATGCCGAGGACTCCTCATCAGATGAAGACTCATCCTCTGAGAATTCCTGTTCCCTAACCCTCCTAACAAGGGAAGAAGTAAAAGGGGGAACAGAAAGAGCAATCAGAGGAATAGTACCCATTAAAGACTTAATCAACCCCTGGGAAAACGTATCTCAGTCAGACTGAGGTGAAGTAGGGGGTGGAAGATGCTTTCGTTTCTGTTTTTTTTCTTAACATGCACCTCTGCTTAACGTCAAGTAGAAGGACCCAATGTAGGCCCACCTTCAATGACCAATACCGGGACCTCTTCCCTAAGTAGAGTGTGAGGTATGTCTCTGGACCTTTTCAACACAACAAGCCATGGTTTCCCTTGTCTGTTTGAAAAGGACATCTGCACTGCCTCTGAGGATCTGCCTAGATCAGATTGTCTAATGGGCTCCAAAATGGTACCAGCCAAAGAACCAGACCCAACCTCTGAACATACCTCCATGTTTCCACTAACCACAAGGGATAAGTCAGCAGAAAGAGGTGTAGCAGAAGAGGATTCAGGCCAAGGCTTACTGACCTTCCTTTTCAAAGATGGCTCAGCTGAAGGGCCCACACAACCCTCCATAACACTCTTAGTTAATCTTTACAAATGTTGCTTCTATAAGTATCAGCTCAAAGACAAAATATGTTTTTTCAAGGTTTTAGGGACAAAGGCCTGACAAATAGCACAGGAGTGGTGGTCATGATTAGGGCTTAGACAAAACAGACAAAGACTGTGGCTGTTCTGGTGTGGAATTTGTTTTCTGCATCTCTACTTGCCCTTCCTGGATAACATGAAATAAACAAAAAAGGCAGTAGCAATACAAAAATTAAACCCCAAAATGGCACTTAATGTGGAAGCTGTAAGCAGCAAACTGAAACAAGCAGCTGACCAAAGTATGAGTCAAAAGTTCCAAATGGAGATAGAGAATATCTGAGGATTGTATGTGCAGACATTCTTTTATGGCTGATGTTCGACAAACCATAGGTGTGACGACCCACACACTTGCAGTAGCTGAAAGCTGTTGTATGCTGTCCGGACATTGCATCACTTGGGGTGGAGTATACCCATATGTAAAGAACACTGCAACATTAGAATATAAGAACATCACTGCATACACAACCTCAGACACCCAAAGCCTGAACATGGCATGGGCAGCCACACTAATCCACAGCCCAAATACTGCATGCACAACCTCACTGACCCACAGCCCGAATACTGCATGCACAACCTCACTGACCCACAGCCTGACTACTGTATGGACAGCCTCACTGACCCATGGCCTGATCACTGTATTCATAGCCTCACTGATCCACAGCCTGAACATTGCATGTATAGCCTCATTGACCCAAAGCCTGAACTCTGTGTGCTCAGCCTCACTGACCCCCAGTCTAAGCACCACATGCACAGCCTCACTAACCCACACCCTGGAAACTGCATGCACAGCCGCACTGACCAACAACCTGAAGACTGCATGCACAGCCTTAGTGACCTGCAGCTTGAACACTGCATGCACAGCCTCACTGACCACAGTCTGAACACTGCATGCACAGCCTTCCTGATCTACAGCCTGAACACTACATGCACAGCCTCACTGACCCACAGCCTGAACACTGCATGAACAGCCTCACAGACCCACAGCCTGAACACTGCATGCACAGCCTCACTGACCACAGCCTGAATACTGCATGCCTCAGTTTTATGGGTAAGGACTGTTGTCTAGGATACCACAGTTGTCAAGTTGTAGGCATGCCTGTATGTATTTTATCTTATTTATTTGTCCATTTTTTGACTGATTGGAGTAAATGTATTTTGTAGATGGAGGAATGAACCTAGACACTGTTGTCTCTTGAGAAGTCTTTGTTTTAATAAAAGTATCAGAACATTTATTTATTTATTTCAGTTTGATAACCGGGGAAGTCCACAGGGCCAAGAAGAGCCTGTTTTCAGTGGAGGCCCGGGAAGAACAGCTCCAATGAACAATATAAGACAAACCAAAGTTATACAATTGTAGTTTTCATAGGCTTGAGAAATACAGCACGATACATATGAGGAAAATTAAACTTATGACAAGAAGTGCAGAAAATGTGATATAGGTGGTGGTGAGGTATATACATAGATACAGCTTGATATAGAGTATCTAGGTAGGATTATACCAGTCGCAATAGGAGACTGGCTAGTGTAGGTTTAATAGTGTCAAGTAGTAGGTGAGCAAAGGTGTGAGGAGTATGTGTAGAGGGTGGAGGTGTAGTTATGTTGGAGAGTGGCATTGGCATGTCCATTTTAAAGATAGGTGTGAAAATAAGAGAGATTTGAAGCTATTCTGATTTGATGTATTGTGAAGGGGTGGAGGAAGGGAGTTCCATAGTTTAGATAAAGAGCAGGATAGCAGGAGTTGACCAGGGGGTCGTGAGGATTTGTAGATTTGTAAGAGGTGTTGGTTTTCTGATCTAAGTGAGTGGTTAGGAGTGTAGGGGGTTAAGGTGGTAGAGAGAAAGGGGCAGCTGTAAGATTTGAAGATGAGCTTGTGGGCAGTGCGCACAACATACCTCTCATATACTTTTAGTGTATAGAAAGAAACTTTGTGAGTGAAGAAACAGGTCCTGAAGACTGGGCCAATGTGGATAGTGATAAAATCAACAAAAACTGATGGCTGTGCTATTTGTATTACTTTCAGACATATTATTATTGACTCTATAGCTTTTATGTGCTGGCTGGGTAATATTTTTATCTAAAAAATCAATCCAGGACCAAACACGGCTCCAAATAAAACCACTTTAATAAAACAAAACTAAAAGCATAAAAAGGTAAGCGCTTTCATGCCCTACAATAGGCACTTCATCAGACAACTTACAACAGCAAATACACATCTTAAATACTACAATCAATCAATCAATGAAGCAATTTACGATCTCTGAGAACAGGTTTTAAAGGCACATGTCCATTTAGCCTGGTTCTTTATGTGCTTGTAACAAAGTTATCCATCTAGTTTCAGCTTTTTCTACTTTGTTGTTCAGAATCAGATCACCACCTCTCATACAAGCATAAATACACTGTAAAACTATAAAACTAAAAGAATGACCATTATTAGCCTGTATATGTTTATATAAGGCACTAGTAATGTCTTTGTGTCTAATGTAGCCAATATGCTCTAATAAGTGCTCCCTTAATGTCCTAATAGTCTTCCCAATGTAGAAACTACTACAGTCATTACACCTAGCAAGGTAAATTAAGTTCTTTTAGATGTGCATTTGCTGTTGTAGGTTGTCTGATGAAGTGCCTATTGTAGGGCATGAAAGCGCTAACCTTTTTATGTTTTTAGTTTTGTTTTATTAAAGTTGTTTTATTTGGAGCTGTGTTTGGTCCTGGACTGATTTTTTGCTGTATCTTCGGATTTTTAGCTGCACAGGACCTTTACTGCCATAGACATCTTGGTTTTTACTTCTAATATTTTTATTTCCCTGTCAGTACTAATGGCTGCACTTATGAGGCAGCAGACGTGAATGGAGTTTGGTGGAGTTTTTCCTGTTTGGACCTGTTTTCATGTTTGCAGGATTTATTGTATAGAGAAGGTTATAACACAAAGCTTCTGTTAGAAAAAAATGCCTTCATTGCATTTTATATTTTTCCTGTTATATTAGCATCATGTATGATTCCATTATGTGACATAAGGTTATGTCATATAAAATGTTCAGAGTCCAAAATAATAGAAAAGCAAAGGTTTTACCTGACCTTTTTTAGCCAGTATGAGACTTCTGTATTTGTATAACAGGACTACTTTTTCAGCAGGAAGTCTTTGAAATTGTTTAGTGTTTTCATGTGATACCAACATGCAGCTGTGGACCATACTGCAGAAATGTACTACAGTAGGTTTTTAAAGTAGTATGTCATTTTCTGTACTAAAGTGATAAATGGTTTACATGTTAAAACTATTATATATTTTTTTGCATATCGCCTACTTTGTACTGCCTAAATACTACAGTCAGATTCAATAGTTCATTTACACCGTGTGCACTGTTTTTGATTCAGTAAGAGGTGTGCACTGCCATGCAAACAAGATAAACACTGTGGCATGCTAATTACAGCATAAACAGCTGAATTGTATGCTAATCAAAAAGTCCAAGATGGAGGGGCTATTGAACAAGCTATAAAGCAACCATGTAGACTCAGTGCTGGTTTTCCCTGCGAATTCCAAAACCTATTGGTATATGACCATGGAAACTAGGATACATGGAAAGAATGATAGTGGCTGCTGTTGCTTTAATTCACGTGTATGTGCAGCAGGCTGAAGTCTATGCTGCTTTTGCTGGTAATAGACCAAAGCCAAGAAGGAGAAGAGTTTTCAGACATCATTTAACTTATCATAACCTACATGATGCAGAAATTGTAGAGAGCTACAGGGTGGATAGAGAGACACATTACAGGAACTCTGCAACATCTGTCATTCTCAACTCAGAGTCATGGTAAACCGAAGGGAACCCATCCCAGGGGAGACAAAGGTATGTGTAGCACTTAGAATCTTGGCTATAAGTATCTTTCACAGACCAACAGGGGACATGCTGGGGGTGTCACAGGCCTCAGCTTCCAGGATCCTCCATCAATTCCTAAATGCTGTACTCCAACATGCCAGTGACCACATATATTTTTCTCCTTATTCCTGTGGATAGGGCCAGAAATACGCAAGAGTTCTACCATGTAGCACACTATCTGAAGTACTGGTGCCATAATTGTACACATATAGAAATTAAAGCACCACCCAGGCAACAGGGAAATCTCTACATAAATAGAAAGAGCTTACACTCTATTAATTGCCAAGCCATGTGTAATACCAAGGGAACCATCTTGAACATGTGTGCTAGCAACCCTGGCAGTTACCACAGCTCACAAATCTGGCACACCTCCCAACTATATCAGATGTTCACTAGGTGGGATATCCCACAGGGTCATTTACTGGGGGATGCAGGTTATGCACTGGAACAGTGGCTGATGACACCCATCAGACATGCAAACACACCCACTGAAGAATGCCATAATGAGACACATACTCAAACCAGAAATATTATAGAGTGTTTGGGCTGCTGAAGTCACGTTTCCGGTGCTTAATCTGGGGGAGCCCTGCAGTACAACCCATGGACATGTACTGAAATATTCACAGTATGTGCCATGGTACACAACATCATCTTGAGGAAACAGCTTCAGCAGGATCAGCAAGGGGAAGGAACACACATCCCACCACCAATGCCAAGGTCACCACAGCTACACACAGGTGAGGAGTCAGAGGGGGAACCAGCAGCTTCTGTGGGTGTAGGCAGACGTAGGTGTTCTCAATATGCCCTCGCATTGGCTAAGAGACAATGCATAGCATACTCACTCACAACCTAAGGGCCTAAAATCTTCCTTCTATGCACATACATATAATAACATTGATGCCAGGCAACTCTCACAACATTTACCTCCTCCTGTATTGGCTGTGTATTGCTTGCATCAGAGTTAACCCTGAATTAAAACTGTTTCAACTGCTGGATTTACAAAGTAAGTACTGAACCTGAAGTGTATTGTGTAATAATATGACTGACTGAGTGGCATATCCTTGAATTTCATTAATTGGTAGTGTAAGCTAAGCAGCCCTTAAGGCCAAACACCTTGCCTGATACACTAGTAATAGGTGACTCCATAGTCAGACACACTGATGTCCCACTGACCAGGCTGAACAAGGAGAAGGTGACTGTGAGATGTCTATCGGGAGCTAGGATCCGCCACTTAACACACGCACTCAGGTCACTCCAAAGCAAGTACAAATATGACTCCGTCATTGTCCATGCTGGTGTGAATGACCTGAGACGTACCTCCCTGGACTACATGAAAAGAGACATAGAGGAGCTCTCTGATTATGTAACCCAGGCTGGTATGACCCTGACCCTGAGCAGCATCTTGCCATCACCAAGAATGATACCACAATACAAAGACAAGATGATCAGCTTTAACAATTGGCTCAAGTACTGGTGTCATTCTAAGGGGATCCAATGTCTGTCTGCCTGGGATGATATGTTGGACAAGCCATGCTGCTTCACAAGGGATGGCTTACACCTGTCACCACTGGGCTTCCGGATATTGGCTAAGGCTCTTGCCACCCCCATAGTGCCTTTTTTAGGCAAGGCTCAAAAGACAAATCCACCTCCTTAGAAAACAAAAATGGAAAAAAACTAAGGGTAATGCTGCTCAACACCAGAAGTCTAAATCTCAAGATGCAGGCACTTGATGCACTCCTCAGCATGGAGAACATCGACGTCTGTGCAGTAACTGAAACCTGGTTCAAGGCTCCTGAGAGCACCCCAGCGCTACCAGGCTATACCTCGTATCATGCTTTTCGGCCCCAAAACCGGGCCGAACCACAAAGGAGGGGAGTGTCCATATTCATAAAGGACACCCACACATCCAGGTTAGTAGCAACACATGAAGCATCAGAGACCATACAGGTGCAACTAACCATAGGCAAAACTGCTATACAACTGGTAGCATGTTACAGATCACCCTCCCAATCTCAAGAACCCCACTCAGCCTTCCTGAAGACATTGGAGGATATGAATGTATCACAAAATACCATCATACTGGGAGACTTCAACTACCCAA